>NC_056730.1:275583330-275625830 GCF_019279795.1 Protopterus annectens | reverse complement strand
CTTCTATACTACACAGCTCATAAACAAAGGGATTGCTTCTAGGTCCAAGGATGGCATTGTCTCTATTTATTCACCCCTCATAAGAACAGTCATTGAATATAACCCCCCCCCCCCTCCGCAGCAGGTATCCATCCAGATATATGCAGCAGCTGGAATGCCTACAGAGATATTTATTTATTTGTTTGCTTGTCTTTGTTGAGTGTGAAAAATACAATTGAGGAAAATCCATTTTCAGCTGAGACCTGGGGAGAAAAGCTCCACATTTAAGTTATACATGATAAATATTTATAGTTGAAGGGTAAAACATCTGTACATGAACTTATTTGCATGATTTTAAAACCTTTCTTACATCAACATTGCATTTTAACACAAAAACCATGAGAAAAATTAACATATGAACAGAAAAATATGCCATAACAGTTAATGTATTTATAGCATGATGGTTGCAGGGAAAAGATCAAACTGGGATGTTTTGAGGTTATTAATAATTTACAGACAGACGCATAGTAATGCATCATAAAAATTGATGATGAGAGAGATATGAAAGGAGACATTATGCAAACGAGCAATAAAATAAATGGACAGAGGAGGAATTGTAGTTAGTGACAGGGTATGAGAGGAGGAGGAAGAATAAGAACTTAGAAAATTAGTGCAGTATGAGGAGGAGCAATAAGGTACAAAAAGATTGGGAAGGAAAGTGTCTGAAAAAGTTGGAGAAAAGTAATCTGAGTAAAGCTACCCAGGTGAGTAGGAAGAACACAGCCATATTTGGCATAGGTGTCATTTAAGCAATGTTTTGAAACATTTTCTATTGGTTTTAACTATGTGGGGATTTCATTCCAAAGTTCTGATACATAATATGACAGTAAAGAGAATCTCCAACAGTGTTGAATGTCTTATTGATACATAGTAAGAAAGAAAGGACATTAGGATTAAACCAGTTGCTGTACATGGTCCACCTCAAAGCCCTATCACTTTACTCAGTCTCTTACGGACTGCTGAGAGGTGACCTGTGTCTGGAGTCCCACACTGAAACAAATGTTCTCCAGGAGGGGCTGACACAGGCAAACAACTGGTGTCAGAGCCATGGACTAAAACTAAGTGCCATGAAATGTATAATAATATCCTTTGTGAAATTACCTATCCCTGGTAACTATGACACTGACAACACACCCCTTAGAGATGACCCAGTAGTCAGGAGCTTAGGGACACACATAGATAGTAATTGGTTCTTTGACCATCACATGTCTGCAGTGGTGAGGAAATCCTTCTATGCTGCACAACTTATAAACAAAGGTGTGGCATCTAAGTCCAAGGAAGTCATTGTTCCACTGTATTCGGCATTTATTAGACCTATCATTGAGTACAATGCCCCCTTTGGTATGTACCTAACCAGTGATATCCAGCAATTGGAACTTTCACAGAAGTTCCTTACTAAAAGAATACAGGGCATATGTAACGTGCTATGCAGCCCACCTCAAGGCTCTATCCCTGTATTGTGTCTCCTACAGGCTTTTGAGGGGGGCAGGATCTATGCCTGACATACAGGGCATTGTCAGACCCCACTCTGATGTACCTCCTGCATATCTGTAAAACAAACACCAGAATTCCTCATTCTAAAGGCTTAAACCTTGCCTGTAATATAAATAGGACCTTCTGGAGACAGGTTTGTATCCCAGAGACTACCCTTTCTCTGCAACAGGCTCCTATCCACGTGAAGCAGAGCTCCTTCCTAACCCAATTTAAGTGCAACTTGGAAAATTGGATGAGGAACAAGAAATTCATCCCTGGTTTGGCACCTATGTCTCTAATGGGCACAGGCACCCTGTAAATGGTTTATCTCCCAGGACCTATCTTGTAAATGTTTCATCTCCCAAGCCCCTGCTTACACTTATCAAGGGTATCAGAACTTAAGAGATTTGGGATGCATGGCTAGGTTTAAAAAGACCCTTGTGGTCATTAGCTTAGTAAACACCTATGAAACTATGAATAAAAGACTTTTTTTGACCCAGTACTGATGAACTTATTGGAGATCAGAAAGACAAATGGCATCAGAAATACCCAATCCAGTAATCTAAACCTTTTCTGCATCATCAGAAGAACGGTTTTGGAACAGACTCCTCAGTAACATAAAACAAAGCTAATCACTGTCCATATTCAAGCACAACTAGGATCTATGTGAGAAATATGAAATGAATCCCAGTGCCCCCCCCCCCCCCCCGGTACTACTAATGGACAGAGGCAGCTCCTAATTCATTTAACCCATGTTTGGGGCCTTTCTCAACATGAATGGCATGATCTCACTTATTAGCACTAGAGGTAATATAAATATAGTCCATGAATGGGTAAGGTTAATATAAATAGTGAACTGAATGGGTAATTGCAAGCACCAAACAGGAAATATGGTTAGGCTTAAAACTGCCCACAAGGACAGTTAGCCTTATACTAACCTATGCATCTATGAACATGGCAGGTCCATTTCTCAAAAAGGCCTTTTTTCCCAGTAAAATGTATTTATTATTTATTTTACATTTGTTAACCAGGAAAGTCCGACAGGATACAGGTCCATTTTCAACAGACGCCCGGGGAGAAAAGCTCCAAATGTACAAAAACAAGTGTAAATACAGTGAAATTATCACAGTGAGTTATCACAAAACTGAGATTTGTTTAACGATATGTACATTCAGGTACACGTTTTTCTCACAAACACATAGCAAAGGTTGGAAGCAAGTAGCTGAGAAAAAAATAGTTAACGATTTCATCTGAAAAAGGAAAACACATATATTAAGGTGGTTATCATACATGGTGTAGTGTTAACTTTAAATCTTTCAAGTAGGTGGGTGATACACAGAATTTTAAACAGTTAGTCAGAGTTTTATTCTTGTAATGAAGTTCTCATTTATGAATTATGTTTGAGTGGGGGTTGGTCAGGGTTTGTACAGGGACAAAGCCACTGCATTTTTAGGTAAGGTCTGAATCTAAGCGGGGAAGTCTTATTGTGGCTGCTAGGAAGGTGTATGTATGTGTGTGTGTGTGTGTGGGGGGGGGGGGGTAGTAGCCTTATGTTAGTATTTTAAACATAAGAGTATGTGTCTCTGCTACTAACAGGAAACCAATGGGCCTTTTCATATAGATCGCAGTGGTGACAACTTTGATCTGCAAGTAACAAAAATGTAAGTATTTAAACTGGATTTTTTGGGCATTACGGACAGAGTGTAAAATGACCAGTGAAAGCATATATTCTGTTTTGCAGATCAAGACATTTTTAGCTATTTTTATGAATGCTACTGGGGGTAGAAGGTGTAGGAGTCTATAGCATAGTTTCAGCTGATTTGTTATTTTAGATGCAATATAATATGTGTCTATAATAAAGTCTAGAAGTGTGTCTAGATTTACATTTAATTATTTTTGAGGTATAACATTTGATATTGTGATCTCTTTAGTTTGTTTGAATTCAGATGTAGTCAGTGACAAAAAAAAAATTACAAACCAGTGGGATATGGGTCCCTAGGCGACTTAGAGTCATACCAGAAAATTCAAGCCAGCAGGCTTAAGAGAGCTCAAAAACACACTGCAATGGCAACAGAGGAAACTCCTGCCTGGTCAATAGAACACAGAGGGTCACTGCAAACACAGCCCACTCAGGTAAAGGGTTGCAATTAATGCAGTACCCTGGTAATTGTGTAGCTGTTCAGAATGGTGACAATTCAGAATGCTGACACTCAGAAGGTCACTATCAGAAGGGCACTATCAGAATGCTGACAGCTGAAAATGTTGGAAGTTCAAAATGTAGACAGAGGAAAGTGGATTGGTATGAGGGCTGGGAATGTGTTTGTGTGAGTGTTGCAGGTTAGGGATTAAAGATAAAGGTTAGGTAAGGGGGGGGGGTCTATCTTAGATACTCGAACATTTGGAAGTTTGACTACTATATGGTCGACACCATATGATCAAACTTGCAAAAGTTCGAATATCTAACTCAACTATAAATAAATAAATAAATAAAAATAAATAATAAAAAAAATTAAACTGCACAAAACACCTACCTGAGCACTCTAAGCAGTGGGTCAAGCCCCCCTGCCCCCCTGCACCCCCTGCTCTTTAAATATACCAACTCTGGGATTGCACTACAGTGCAGAAATGGGAAATCTTCCTATTCTGCGCTGTACGGAGATCTCTGTTACAACGTCTGAACATTCAAAAATCTGATCATATGGTGTCGACCATATGGGAGTTGGAATTTTGAATGTTCGAATATTCAATATAGACCTGGTAAGGGAATAGCTTTATTACTGTCTCATGTTTGCTGGTACATGTTTCCTTGTATGACCCTGTCTTGTGTAGTGGTACTATTATAGAAAGGTTTTTTCTAAGGTAAGGTCCAAGATTACGGTTAGGGGCAAGGTTAAGGTTAGCACATATTAGTAAGGTGGTGTACCAAGTGGTAAACCACTAAGAAGATGAGGGGGTCATACTACTTCCAGGAATGTGTGGAAAATGACATAAGAGGTTTCAGGTCAGGATGAATAAGGAAAGTGTGGAACAGCCAGGGGCTAAGCGGGGGAGCCAAATGGAAGAATGTCAGGAGGTAAAGAAAGTGATGACACTGAATTCACTAGAGGGATATTGCTTGTATCGATGGTTATGGATAATGTGAGTATTGGATTTTCTTTTCTTTCCCTTTTCAAATGTTTCTCACTTAACACTCCAAGATGTGCAAGTGAATGTTATATATATGTTTGTGGTTTAACCCTAAATTATTATTATGAAGGATAATTTTCTGATTGGGAGAAAAACAGTATAATATTAACTGCAATTGTAGGTTTTTAATTCTTTTACGTGTGTGTTAAACTTTGCACCTGATAAAGTTACAGCCGGCCAATGAATATGCATTAAAATCTGTACTTAGGTGCAGTTTGTGAACTGTTTGGAAGCTTTGCTATACAAAAGTTATGCTAGCTTCATGTTCTTTCATTCAAGAATATATTCTGACTACATTTAGTGGGGCATGCTAAACAATAACAAGGAGGCGCACTTAGTACCCTAAATAGAAAAATTATAATAGACGCATAAAAAACAGCAACTATTCTGAGTGGAAACCATTGAAAAATTTTTACTTATATTTTAAATGTATTTTTATTTTTGTTTGTTAACCAGATAGGTGAGCTGGCTAAGGACACTTTTCTGCCACAGAGCAGGCCCAAAAGGGAAACCAAAGCTCATCGCCAAATATAATCCATAGAGAAAATTAAGAAATTAAGGAAAAAGAACAGAATGACAAGGTCATTAACTTAGCAGGGCTAAGCAATAAACAATGCAGAGCAGTGGTATCATGGGAGCTCAGTAGTTAAGGGCTCTATTTCACAGGTCTGGGGTTCAGTCTTTTTATCTGCGTATTCCTATGTGGACTTTATGTTCTCCCCATGTTTGTCAAATTGCTCCAATTTCCCAGCTAAAGACATTCAGATCACTTGGATATACTAAACAATTTCTATATATTGAAACTGTCCTTACCCTTGTGACCTATATCCTGCCTGAAAGGTGTCCATAATAATTATTTAATTTGCCTGGTTATAAATAGATAAAGTGAATTTAAAAAATGCCACATAAATAGCATCAAATCTCACTTTGCACGATGTATCAGGCAGAATACACTGAGATAACAAACTGCTGAAAGCCTATAGTACAAGTCCCTTATTCCTCCAAAGGCGGATAGAGAATTCAGTTTTGGATATCATTGCTTTGGCCATAGCATCATAGGCTGATAAGCTGAAAGGCTTATACAAAGTCAACAGCATGCCAGCCATTAGAAGGTTGGCTGGCAATGTCATAGACAATGAACCTTAGAAGGAAAGCTAATAGTTCAGAAGATGATGGTAGGAGGTAGAGTTAATATGGAAGACATGCAAAGAATATTTTTGGGTAGATTATGCTGGAGTACAGTCAAAAAGAGAGAAGCTGAAAAAAGAGAGGAAGAGGGAACACTGAGGTAGGTTAGCTTTTAGTTTGGCACAGTTTTAAGGTCTAGGCCAATGACATCAAGGGTGAATTTACAGTAGCTTAACTAACCAGCTAAGTGTGGTTTAAATGCTGCTAAGGTTTTGCACTCTTCAATATGTAAGAGAAGTTTATTCTACAAGCAAGGAAGGTGTAAGCTGATAATGGGAACTCATGATATAATTTTCTGAAGACTTATTATGCCAGTAAAGCTAGGTGGATTATGATTAGACTTATTGCAGTGAAATTATATCTCACTAGCCATAAATATAATACTATTGACAGAAAAATATTACTTTTTATTTTTTAAGATAGTACAATAGTTCTTCCTCACTACCTATGTCAAACTACAGACTGAATGAAAGGAATCATATATATCTTTGGAAATATAAGGTTATTAGATCAGAGGACACATGTGCCTTGCCAATAACCATCCACAGGCTATACCATCCTCTTCAATGAGGGAAATGCCAGAAGCCCCTTAGTTGATTTTGGGGTACTAATTCAATTGCCAGAGCTGTTTCTGAAGGCAAACATGGAATCCCACTTCTTGATATATAAAGGGAGCCTATTCCATAGCAAGGAGAGGTGCTAGGTGATAAACCCATCTCTCCATTTTGTTTTATTTATTCGGTGAAGTAGATTCAGATCTCTTCTTTTAGTTTTGGCTGTACTGTTTGGCACATCAAGAAAAAGGAGTTCTCAGACAATGTGATCCCTGAGGGCATGAGAAGGAAGGCTCGGGTCCCCCTACGAGTCTGTATGACTGAGTATGGAGAAAGTCACTCCAGACATTCCTGACCGCTATGATTTCTGAGTTCTGATATTCTTTTTATTAGGAACCCCTGTTGTCTTTTGAGCTTTTTGATATGTCTGGAGAGATCATGCTGAAGGGTGCATTGTAGTCTATGCTGGGTATAACCAAGGCCGAATATGCGTGGACAATAACTTCTTTGGTTTTGGAAGAGAAGCCTTTGCTATTTAATTGTGATATAGAGAAGGACTTTCTGACAACAGTCACTATATGGTGATCAATGGAAAAGAAGCCATTGACCCAGAAATCCAGTATCTCTGATGACCAACCCATTATAGAGTGGGGTGTCATTGATGCACTAAGTGACAGCACTTTGCTGTTCATTGAAGGTGATGATATTGCATTTCCTAGCATTTAGTTTCAGCCCTTTCTCTTTGCACCCTGTATTAACACATGGCATTTTTTGCTTGAAGGGAATTTGTGTCACTTGTTCATTTGAGAATGACTCACAGCTTACCTTCATTGGAAAATATAATCCACCAGGGATCTGTGTTGCCAGTTTTGATTATCAGAGAAATAAATACCAGAAAAGTAGTGGACTTATACAGACCCCTGGGGAACATCACTGGTCACCTTTTCCTTAGGTGAGGAGGCATCACCTAACCTGACAACATGTTCTGTCTCTGAGGCAGTCTGCAATCCCTTTTACTACTGAAGGATCTATGTTTAAGAGTATTAGCTTGTTTACAATCTCATCATGTGATATGGCATGAAATGCTTTTGTTAGATCCAGGTAGGCACCGAGTAGGGTATGACCACTGTCCATGACATGTATGACCTTTTCAAAGAAACTCACAAGATGGAGAAGACAAGACCTATCCTTAAAAAGTCCAAATTTGTTGTGGGCCAAGCATGATTAAATTTTGCATGGCCTTTTTTATGAGGTGAGTAATGATGCAATCCCTTTTTTATGAGGTGAGTGATGAAGCAATCCCTTTTTTATGAGGTGAGTGATGATGCAATCTTTTTTTTATGAGGTGAGTGATGATGCAATCCCTTTTTTATGAGGTGAGTGATGATGCAATCCATGGATTTGTAGACATGACTAGAAAGGCTAATGGGTCTATTGTTACTTAGGTCAGTGGTGTGTTCACCCCATCACCACCACAGTGCACTATTGATTGGGAATATAGCCTATGGCAGGATTTGCTTGAACAAATTAAGGAGGTGATCAGAGGGGACTGCTTGACACTGTTTGTTAGACAACTCTAAATGTTGTCAGCACCCAGTGAAAAAGTACTTTTAGTCCTGGAAAGCACTTTAAGGATATGGTCCTTGGAGAGTGTAGGGGGATAACTCCTGTACGTTTAGGGTGGGGAAGATAATTTCAGTGTAGAAATTTGCAGCAAACTTGTTGATGTTGCTAGTATTTGAATAGGAAATGCCATTATCGATAAGTTGAGCAGTTAAGTGAATTATTCCTTAGTTTTCTAGCATAGATAAAGATAGACTTATGATTATGAGCCTATGTTCAAGGGAGATTTTGCTGGTCTTAATATCTGCATTCATTTTCTTGCTTTATATATTTATATATATTTTATATTTTCATTGTGTTTTTGGCCATACAAGGTTATCTACAAACTTTTTTTCCCTCTGTTATAAAGTTTTTTTATATCTAGTATATTGTAGCAGTGTTTCAAAAACAAATCAAGCTAGAAAACTCTGAACTAAAACCACAGCAATGTCAAGTCAAGGCTCTGGACACAGGTTTAGTGCTTTTGTTCTACTTTAATCAGAACAGAAATTAATCAGAAAATGTAAAATATAGCTCCACCACGGGAATTTAAGAAGACCACACATGAATTATGTGATCCATATAGCCAAGAAAGATAAAAGTAATGATGTCACAAACATGAAAAATGATTTGTGTGGTCTTTTTAAATTCTTGTGCTGGATCTATATTTTACATTTTCTGATGAAGTTCTGTTCTGATTAAAGTAAAATGAAAGAGATTAACTTTTTGTTTGGAGCCCTGCCTTGACATTGTTATGTTTTTAGTTCAGAGTTTTCTATTTTTTTTTTCTTTTTTTTTTATATCTACTGACATCTAGGGGAGGTGGTTGTTACTGAATTCTCCACCATATCTGGTCCTTATGGGAATATTCCTATCAATGCATTTATCTAAATGTATATAGAAGGCTGCATTTTCCAGCTGCATTTTTGGTTACATTGAAATATTTTGTGATTTTGTCATATAATTGTAAAAGGTTAGCTTTTTTGAATATTCTGAAGAGGGTTGCATTGGTAGCCATGGGAGAGTGTGTTCTGAGGGTAAAGGTAACCAGTTGGTGATTAGACTTAACAATTTTGAGACCAACCGCTGACAGGGAGTAATAAACAGCCAAGCCTGTGAGAACGAGATTCTGGATATTTCTGCCCCCCCCCCCCCCCCACCGGGTGGGAGTTACAATTTGTTCTAAAAAATTCTTGTTCACCAAATCTAAGAAACATTGTGCATACCTGAACTAGGAAGTAGACGTACACAGTCCACAGAGGGGTAGGCGAAGTCACTACAGATTTATCTCTGAAAGAGATGTTTTCCGGGAATGCTAGGAAATTATCATGGTTATGTGTGGTGATGATAAAAGACCTCTAACTCCAGTGTAGGCTAGAATTTATTGAGTTCACTTGTAATGTCATTGGTAGGGATGAAATCCCTGACAAAAACTGGGACCCTACCTCCACCACCATTTCCAGTGGGCTTAATGGTTCTATGCCTGTTATACCATTAAGCCCACTGGGACACTACCTCCACCACCATTTCCAGTGGGCTTAATTGTATAATAGGCATAGAACCCAGGCATGGGTGGGGCATATACTCTCATTACATCTGAACCATGTCTCAGTCATACCGCAAACATAGACTCATTCCATATGCAGAAGTGTTGCCTGACTGCAGTTTGTTATTCGACCCCAAGCTCTGAGAAGGGCCACAGTGATGTCTAACTTATGCTGTGATTTGTTGGTTAGGAAGGGATGTTCATTAGATGAACTTTGCTTAAGAAAGACATGCTGCGAATAGCAAAGGATTTGACCAATATGAAGAACCCCTTGAATAAGAGGTATACACCATCCTTTGCAAAGCAAGGAGGATTTCCAACTACCTCATCCTAGAGAGAGACTCTGTGAACCCTCCTTGAGTGACACCAGGTACGTATCTAATTGTATAAACCAATGATCTTTTCTTTGGTTTTAGGCATCATTTTCAATGAGGGAAAGGTACCATTCAATATCAGAGTCTTAACCTTGATGGAGGCACATATAGTAGGTTCTAGCAAGTCTTTCATGTGTTTTCTTCACAGATTCTTCACTGATGATGTCATAGTTACACTTACTAGAGGAGAAGGTTTTAAAGGCTCTTGAAACATCAAAAATCCTGGCTCCTGAAAGATAGCTAGCTGTAAACCTGTCCTTGTTCAGGTGACTAAGGAATCAATAAGCCTACTCACGGTGTCTCCAATTACTAGGATGTTTCCTGAACTTGATTTATTGTTGTTTGGCTCAACGGTGCTTTGTTGTTTTTAACATGTTGATGAAGGGGTTTCACTGATGCCTACTCTGGGGGTTCTTAGGTAGTGATTTCTTAACCACATCAGCATATGACTGTTTTGCATTAATAGTATGAGGATGTTTCATTTGTAACACTAGCGATGAAACAGTGTGATCTTCACTACATGAATGACATTTCAAGAGTGTTGCCACTAAATCACCTGTGTGTTTAACCTTCTAATAAAAGAATTTAATTTAACTGGGCAAGAGTTCATTTTTGATGAGCATGTGGTGGTTATCACACTGACTTAGGATACCACATGCTAGGAACTTGGCAATGGAAGGGAAGGTAAACTGCTGTCTCTCCATGCTGGCCAGTGGTATTATGATTTACAATTATAACATCTTGGGAGATGAAGGTGTTGGGTAAAAGAAGGGGGGGAATTAAACAGCCAAACTGAGGCAGTAGCAGCTAGCAATGTGCAGCCCTGTGCAAGACATCTGCAGAGGTCTATAAAATTCCATGCAGATCAGTGCAAAACATCAAAGCTCAGGGCTGGCTGGATCTAGGCACCCAAGAGAGGAAAGAAGAAGGAGTTTTACACCGATGATAAGGGAGACTTCACTTATGTATGCTAACCACTTTTCAGTGCAGCAGCTGATCCCAGTACAAAGCAGATTGAAAACAGTAAAGACAAATACAAAAACAGCTGCCCTCCCAGGTAAGCACGCACACACACACACACACACACACACACACACACACACACACACCAACTAACTTTTACAATCAGTTTTGAGATTACTGCACAATGGGGGAAAAATACAATCCCTACTAAATACTGCATATGGTCACATAATAGAAAGAAGCTTACATAGGTACTACCTTCAAAGGTATTACATTGTTGGGCGCAATTCCCTCTTTCACCATCATGACTCCAGTGCTCTAATTAATGGCCCGACATTTCTTCCATACTTCTAACACCAGAAGATGCCATAAGGGAACAGCCAAGGGAGTGGAACTGGACATGTCATCCAGAAAAGCTTAGAGGAGTTTATTACTGCTCCTAAATCCATTCACCTGGCTGTCAGAAGGCATGATGCAATACTGCGTTATGCTAAACTGAAAACAGTAAGTGATTATGTACGGTAGAGATGTTCTACAGTAGAGATGTTCTACTGTATTGTGATGAAACCTCCTTGAATGGACTCACATCTCTGCATCCTTACATAATAAAATGTAGAATGTAATCTTCTCGTAGATGGCATCTCTAAAGTCTGACTTGGGCAAAGGCCACTGTCAACTCCATCTCCCTTGGATTAATAAACTGATCCGGGATTTTCACTAACTCTCTCCCTCCATGTCTTGTTCAACACCCAAAACATAACAGAAACCTAAGTAATCTAAGGCATAGTTAAGATGAAAACTTGCATGATATGCAGCCAGCTTAAAGATTTTATATTTGCTACTTCTCTCTTCAAATGTCTATAGACCTAGATCAGATTTCAACAACAGATAATGACCAGACAACAGATAATGAAGACTTATAGTCTATGTAGCTTAAGGAACTTATTTCTGACTCACTTTTTCTACACCATTTCACAAGAAAACTAAAGCAAATAGTATGTCACTGAAACTTTTGTTGATGAAAAGCCACTTTTGGATCCGGACATAGTCAACAAAATGAAATTCAACCTGGCTGCAGGGCTGTCAAAGGCACATCTGCATTCTAGAAAATTCTAACTATTTTAATCTGTAATTAACAAGTTTTATATACTTTTCATGAACTGATGCTGATGCTTAGATCTAACCACCGAGTAAGTGAATAAAAACATGTTACAGATAACAAAGACATGAAGTTTATATGTTAGAAATATCTTAAGAAAGTTATGACACTAACAAAAATAATGTTTGAATTCCAAATAATGCAAGGCTGGCTGTAGGGCACAGTAGAATATAACCAGTGAAACAGTAACTGAAGATATAATGCACAGAATATCCTAGAGTTCCTTGAGAAATTCCTTATTCTGCTTTTCTTATTTGTATATTAACATACATATTAACAGTATCACTACTCACGTTAGACAAATGAGCGAGTTCAATTTCTAGAAGGGAATCCACTATTCGTGGCTCTGGCCTTATCGTGACCACAATGATTTTTGAGTTGATAACAGTATAATTTCTAAAAAAAAAAAAAGACACAAATTAGTAAAAAACAGACATTTTACATTAGATTATTGAAAACAAAAATTACTCAAAAAGACATGATTACCTTTGTCAATCAGAATAATATGTATAAACGGTTGCTCTGGATTCTGCGTAAGTATTATTATTAGTAGTAGTAATAGCATAAATAAAGGCTCAATTTCAGGGAGACTATAAAATATTGCCATGTGAGCTGCTATGACATACTCTATGACATACACTCAATGTAGACAAAACAGAGTATAACAGTCTTATTAAATGGTGTGAGGATTTAGAAGTCAGCAGTGGCAGTAGAACCTTTTTAAGTGGCTATACTCAGACAGAAAGGGAATATCTCCGCAGCAGGGACTGAAGCCTGCTATCACTACAACAAGATATTATACTGAAATGTTCAATTTTTAAGATTTACTGAGATCAGTGCTGGATTAGATGAGACAGCACAGTGCATGTAGTAAAGTCACCCACCAACTAGCAACGTAAAACAATTGCACATGGTTAGACTCCTCATTTAAATAACACATGCAACACCAAGGGAGAGATATTAATATCAGTCTTTCATAAGATGTTTTATATGGCTGTTATTGCACTGGGAAGTTATGAATGTAACTAAAACAGGTTTCTTAGGCTAATACCAGGCGATTGATGCAGATGAGCATTAGTACCCCAACGACAATATCCCAAATCTTAGGTATCCATTGACATCACTAGTTTATACAGGTATCCATTGACATGACTCGTTTATATGTAGTTTTGACCCCTTTTAATGAGGGCTTAAGGGGCCAGACCCAAGGATTATTTACAATTACTCATCCATTCATGTTGGTTATTCTTATAGAGGATCAGACAGCAATGTTACTTATCCAAAGAAATTCCATAAAGGTGGGATTTGTCTGGGATATATATCTATTTTGCCAGCAGGTCCTATTTATGTTTCAGTGGAAGTTAAGATCTCTTTGGCAGGTGTTTAGGGTGTTATTAGTTTTGCAGATGTAAGTAGATCACATAGTACTGGTTCCTTCAGGGCCCTGTAGGCTAGACAGAGGTCACCCATGAAGAATGTTTAAGAAACAGCAATGAGAAAAAGCACTTTAAGGTGGTCTGAAGAGCTCAAGACATGCCCTTGATTATCTTAGTAAGGAAAGGCTGTGGTCTCTCACACTGCGTCATATGCTTACACAAGAACAATCTCAAAGAGCCATTACACACAATTATGGACCTGATGTTGAAAGAGTAGCGAGGAATGATAACTTCCTTAGATGCAAAAGAAATGCACCTGATGATTAGTCTGGCTAGGTATAAAGAATTCCTAACAGTAGTGGTTACATGGAGATCAAAGGATAGCTGTCAACTAAAGTGCCCAAGTCTCTAATGGCTGAGTTAATTTTCAAAGGGGAACCTAGGTTCACAGGTTCATAGGTACTTACTAGGCTACTGATCTGTAAAGATCATAAGAAGCCTATGGTAGTTTTTAACCCTTATATCTTGTATATTAATAATCCAGAGTTGGGTTGAAAATGGCTATGCTAGGACATTTTACATTTGCATGGGTTTCTGGTTTAGCCAAAAGGCACAATGCTGCATTTCTTGGCATTACGTTTTTAACCATTGTCAAGGCACCATTTATTGCTGTGTGTTAGTCCTTCCAGAACACTCTGCAAGTCAGATAGGGAGTTAATGACAACTCCAAGTTTGCAGTCATCTGCAAAACTGGTCAGCCACAGGTCATTAATATCAGTCTTGACATATGAAAAGTAAATATCATAAAGAAGTGGTCCTAGGAGTGATCCTGGGGGACATCACTGGTAACAACCCTTTACAAAAAAGTGAGCCTTCTCACTCTAATAGATTGGGTTCTGTCAGTCAGCCAATTTGATATCTACTGGGTAACATATGGGTTTATATTTAGTTTGATTATTTTACCAATAATGTCAGAATATGGATAGTATCAAAGGCTTTGGCCAAGACTGGGTAGGCAGTGTGACCATTTTGCCTGAGTCTGTCTAATGTATCCGTGACATGTTCAAAGAAGCCCACCAGGTTCCAAAGGTAGGAACTGCCTTTATTAAACCCAAATTGGCTTAGGCTCACAACTTGTAGAATGGTTATGTCCTTGTTAATATATTGCATAGTGATGTGTTCCATTACTTTACAGATAAATTTGGTGAGGTGTATAGGTCTGTAGTTTCCTGGACTGATAGTGAAGCCCCCTTGTGCAGCAAGATGACAACTGCAATTCTTTATTCCTCTGCCATAAATGCAGTGAAGAGGGTGAGGTTGAGTAGGTTTAGTAGTGAGTCTACAAGGCAGTGCTGGTTCTGACAAGAAAGCAGCCTGTCACTTTATCAGGATCTATGCAGTGACTGAGTCTGGCCTTGGACAGAACTTTCAGGACTTGTTTGGAAGTAACTACTGTGGATGGTATGGAAGTCTTAATACGTTATGGAAAATTAGGAGGAGATTGGAGAGTAAAGATAGAGCTTAATTTGCTGCTAATGTCTTGGCTATATCACCGGAGGATAAGTAATGTTATGTCATGTTGCTGGGCATTACCTCTAAGGTTGCTAGCATAGCTGAAGAAGGCCTTGTGGTTGGTTGTAGCTCTTGGTTCATGCTTACTTTTAGAGGCTTTTGATTTTTTCTGAGTTCTTAGGTTCATAGGTTCATAGGTTCATACTAGGCTATCTGCCCAAGGGCATTTATAAGCCTAGCCCATAGTTATGTGGCTTTCGCCACCCCTTTAGTTTGAATAAAAACTATGCCTATCATTTTGCTGTGCCTCTGTCAAGCAGTGACGCTGAAGTAATCCCTGGGGTATATCTGCAATCTCCCATCCATTGGTCAAGATTCCTCTTGAACAAGACCAGAGAGGTGCTCTGCCTCACATGTACCGGGATTTTGTTCCACAGCATAGGGAGTCTCTGGGTGATGAATCTGTCCCTCCAGCACGTTCTATTTATAGGTTTATAGGTTCTTTCTTAATCTTTTTGAGTTTAGCTCTACAAGATGGGGTATTAAGTTTACTTTTATGCATTACTAGGGTTTCACCAAATGGGTTTATTCTTGAACTTGGCATTGCATTTATTTTATTTATATTTATTTATTTATTTTACATTTGTTAACTGGGATAGTCCATCTGGGTGTGACCCATTTTCAGCAGAGGCCCGGGGAGAAAATTTCCACAAAGCAATATTTATACAGGCAATAATATACTAGGAACAAATACAGTAATATTTTAAAGTAAGTATGAATATACATTAGCATCATTGGGTGTAACATCAAATCTATAAGATAAAGTAATCTTATATGCTAATTGAAAAGTATAATCAAATTGTTAGGAAGAGAGATACTTCCTATAGGGTAATTGAGAGAAGGAAGTTATAGTCAGGTTAGCAAAGGTAAACAAAGAAGCTAAGGTTAGCAAAGAAAGTGACTAAGAAAGAGAAGGCGGTAAAAAGAAGAGAATGTATGTCTTATTAGGACAGATTCCTTAATGTATGCTTTGAGGTGGGCTTAGATATTATCCGCAAATATGACAGCATTCAAAATGGGGCCACTGAGGTTAGAAGGCTGCTTAAATTTCATTGGATCTACTTCATATAGTCAACTTACCATTTAATGGACTATCAGATGATCAAGACCACATTGCCATAAAATTAAAATAAAGAAATCTGGAACATCGTATTTTCCCTTCTGGAAACTAACCACTTGGCCACCATTGTAAATTTTTCCCTTTTCTCTACTGTAGTGCGGTCTCAGAATTGGAACATTTAGTTGGGGGGTATGGGGGTTGAACCTCCTCCACTTTCGTGGATTTCATTTGCTTATGTTTCTATTTTAATTGTTGGTGGCCAAGTGTTTAGTTTCCTGGAGGGAAAATACAACATTCTGGGAGTTCGTTATTTTAAGTTTTCAGCAATGTGGTCTCAATTATCTAAATGTCGACTAAATGGTAAGTCAACCATATGAAGTAGATCCGTTTCATCGGGTCATCAGTTAGTTGGATTAGCTTTGCTTTAAAGTATTCTCTAAAGACAAATAGAGTTTGTGGGAAGTCAGCTGTTATCCTCCAAATTATTTTTATTAAACAATGGTCAGACTTGACCAGTGACATGGTAGCTGTAGGTGTTGAGCACAGAGAGGCAACATTAGTGACCCTATTTGGGACTTGAACAAGTAGGGCTACATAGCTAACATTACTGCACTCAATGAATCTTTGTGCATATTTATTTGAGGTGGTGTAGGTTTTCCAGTTCATGGAGCAATAGTTAATGTCTCCAAGAGAAAACCTTTAGGCTTTATAGGGAGGGATGTCAGTTTGCTTAGGTATGCCTCATGTGTTACAGGCCACATGGATGAGGTATGGTTGTTGGTTACGTTATGGCACAGAGTTCTATTTACCATAAAAAAGGATATGGAGAAGTTCATCACTGTTGTCATAACTTAAGGGTCTGGAGGTTAGAAGTCTTCTTAGGAACAGAGGCATGTTCCCCCCACTAACATCAATTTTCCACTCCCGGAAACCTGGGAATGGACTTATACCATTAGTAGGGTTAGTTGAAGAGGGATAGGATGAAGTAGAGAATGGCCAGCTCTCCTATCACAGGGGAGGGGAATGGGGAAACCCAGTGTGTCTATGACCTCTGGTGGAGATGTGGAGCCTCAAGTTAATACAAGGGGGTGGCAACGATGTCCTGATGTTATGGCACCAGCCTTCTCCACAGCTAGGGACACTGGCTGTCTACCACAAGAATGCTGGCTTCCAGTCTCCATGCTCATTGCTTCCCAATGGATCCATGCCCTGAGCCCAATACATGAGTATTAGTGAGGTAGACTTCCCAAGGATTCAGGGGGCCCATCTGTATAAGGGACACATCTGGGGAGCCCCCTGCAAGGACTCACTGGAGAATTAAATGGGTATGTACAGAAGCCAGGGAGAACAACCCAAGGGAAGGCTGGGTCAAAAAGAAATGGGGGGGGGAGATAAAAGCAACAATTATGGTAAAGTTGTCCTATAGGTGATGTACAACTTAAAAGGAAAGCAGTTCAGATATCACAAAAATGGTGCTTTATGGTTTTGTTTTGCTGTTTTTTTTTATTTAGCAAGCAGTTTAAGAGTAGACTAAGCAGACAAACAAGTATAAGAACATAATAAACCATAAACACAAAACTTGATGCACAGAGAATCAAACAACTCTTTCAACAAATCAGAAGAAATGCACCAAAACTCTTTCTACCTCAGAGTGTGCCTGCCATTATTGCACTTCTGGAAGCTTCTATCACAATGAAAATGCTTAGATAACAATAAAAAAATCAGTGTTTTTATGACTAAGGAAACCTACACTAGTCAGTGATATATTTCAAACCCCAATTTGATGCCCTGGCTTTGAAAAACCCTCAGTCAGATTCTGGCTATGGGAGGACGGGGGTTAATCATCTGAAGGGCAAAGGCATTGGTATCATGAGCTCCAGACCACAACACTCTTCTATGTGGACAGTCAAATAACATATGGAAAAAGCAACATCTGTTTTACAAATTCTATTGCCCCTGTGTTGTTTGATGTGCAGCACAGGAGACTGTTGCCTTCTGCTTTTTGTACTGTTTATTTTTATTTATTTATTTATTTATTAAGTTACACTTTGTTGGCCATGTTAACCCACCTATGACAATGGTCTCTTTTCAGGGCAAATCCAACGTGGTATTCATCCTGACAAGGGGAGATTTAGCCAGGGATTGCCATCAGATTGCTTACACCAAGCTGAGCTACCACCAGTTCAGGCAGATGGGGCCTCAGTTTAACACTTCTTCTAAAGGATGATACACTTAGGAGTGCAACACCCTCATTATGCTGCACTGCAGTGTTACTAATGGAAAAAAAGTAATGCAACTGGCTAGTGTAAGAATAGAACCCACAGCCTTCTTCAACAAAAGTGAGCATGCTACATGTTGAGCTACTGACACATTACACTAGTGTAAGTCTCTGGCTACCTATGTTTCAATCAAAGCAAAGGTAGTTGTACAACCAGTGATCATACAGAGTTCACTGAATATCTTAATCAGTGACTCTGTATGATATCAAACAAAAAAATATGGGTAGTCTTAGAAGACTAGGACGTGTAGTAGGAGAATCCTTACACAGAACCGCCCCATAGTAAAACACCAGGCCCCCATAGTAAAACACCAGGCCCCCCCATAGTAAAACACCATGCTTGAGTAGGGAGAAAAGTGATCGAACATACACTGAGACTAAGTCTTAGCCTCATTTAAGTAAGTAATTAAATAACAATCCTAATGTCGAATGCAGCCAAGGGTAATATAATCCTGAAAAATGTTAGCATCCATGGTAATTCTTGAAACACTGACCTAATGCTCTACAGGTAATGTAGAACAACATTATGCTAATTAGCAGCTGGTGAGCTATTGCCAAAGTTATATACTTCAGCTTTTCTGCTGTTCACACTGTAGAGGTACAGTCTTATATACTGCATTCTGTTTCTTGATTTTTTTTTGTTCAGTATCATAAAGAATCACTGATTAGGACACCTAATGAACTCTGCACGATCACTGGTTGCATGAATACCTTTGCTTCGACTGAAACATAAGAAGCTTAAGTCGCTGCCAGATAAAGGTATCTAAGCAGCCCCTTATATAGGTAATTGTCCCATGCAGTACAAGAGAGTAAGTACTCAGAAATTAGTTAATTTATTTTTTGTACTATGAAAAGTGTTGCGTGTCACTTCCCTTACAATGTTATATAACAGCAAAGCATTTTGACCTAGTAGACCTTTGCTATAAGTTAAACATTTCATGTGTCCCATCTTTATTAAACTCTACTACTGAATCCATTGGAAAAGACTCCTGAGCCTTTCTGCCCCTTCACTCTTAATGGCATTTCTTCAATGTAACAAAGGGAAAAAAATTGTCCCTACAAAAATCTAACCAAAACACAAACTCTTGTTTAATCTCAGCTGACCAAAAAAGTGCAGCAGCCCTACAAAATACTAATGACTGCTCCAAATTTTGTCCCAGATGTTGTGATGACTAACATTCACATTTGAATGGTATTTCAACCACCTTCTCAGGTTTGACTCAGCCCTCCTAATTCTGACACCATTCTCTTAGTCAACACAGTAATGGTTAGAGGTCAGTGAACTACCAGGGTAAACCCCAAATCCAAAGATGTTTGGACCTAACTTGAATAAACTGAGGCAAACCGAATGATTTCACATTTCTTGCTAAATCTGAGATAACATGTATTAATAATGGATCCAATAAGGGCGTGGCCAAGATGACGACCTGGTAACAGCACTTTCTCACAGCTCTCTTTCCTCAATAATATTTCAGCCAGGAATTTTGAGAAAAAAACAACAATAAGAAGATATATTCACTACTAACCACTTTCTAATATCCAGAGACATCATCAGAACAAGTTTTATCAACTTTCATTGGAAAATTCCTGTCAAATTAAATACTAGAAAATCAACAGCAGCATCAGCTACTCAGAATGAGCCATCTCAGAAATCCACCTCAGGACCCAACATTCAAAAAGGACTTATATTCATTATTTTAAATAGTCAGGAGTTGACAACTAAAATAGATACGATGGATAATAAATTGGACTCTTTTAAAGAAAAATGTACTCAACAACTTGAACAGCTTCAGGAAATGTTCACACAACAGAAAGGTCAAATTTCTGTCATAGAACAGTCCTTAAATGACATTGATTCCAGACTCCTGCAAGAAGAACAACAAACTGAATTTTTTCTGCAACAAAATACACATCTTCTGGAGAAAATAGATGACATGGAGAACAGAATGAGAAGAAATAATATCCGAATATATGGTCTGCCAGAAAAAGCGGAAGGGGATAATATAATAAACTTTCTTACTACCTGGATCCCAAATGTATTAAAATTACCGGAAGCCCTTTCTTTTGGAATAGAACATGCACACAGGTCATTGTCAACTTCAGGAAATGCATCTTTAATCAAAAACAAGCCAAGATCAATAATTGTTAAACTTTTCTCCATGCAAGACAAGGAAGTCATCCTCAAAAATGCTTGGACTAACCCACCCATTAAATATAATGATGCATTAATTTGATTTGACAATGATTACTCAATAAAAGTGGTTTTCAAAAGAAAAGAATTCATGCCAATAATAAAAATCTTGAAAAAGAAACAACTGAAGACCCATCTTTTGTTTCCAGCAAGACTTCATATATTCCTTCCAGTGGGAATAAAAATATTTGAAACAGTGGAATCAGCAATAAAATATCTCACTACAAACAACATTTTAACACAGGAAGAATCTATGGATTGGACAAATAGTACACCAAAAAAAAATGCAGAAGTAAACAACTGGAAGACTGTTGAACAGAAGAAAAAAAACTAAAAGACAAATAATGTATATGTTACATGTACCACAAAACTTTAAACAATGTCACAAAAACTAACAAGAAATCTTCCAGTCATTAATCACAGTAATATATCAGGTACAGTTTCAATTTATTCTATCTCACTTAAAATTTAGAATAAATATAAACTGGGTAAATTAACATTATCATTTAGGTCTATTCTATCATATTTGAAACTTGATAACAATGTTTTTCTTTCTCTACGTCTCTGATTTAGTCATCAACAAACAAAATGTATATAGCAATATGTTCAAGATATATGCAAATGGATATCTGGTTCTAGCAGATATAACCATCTCACCATATATTTAACTATACTAGCAATTTGTTGTAAAATCTTTGAATGTACCATTCATATAATATGTCTAATCTAAGTTTTCAGAGCAGGGAGGGGAGCGGGACAAATGCATTCTTTGAAAAATTATATATTTATGTTAAATGAGTTGCATAGTTAAAATACTTAATCCATTAATCCTGCCGTAATGATTTACTTTACTGAGATAGAAAGACAGCTTGGGTGTGCGCACATGTCTGGTTGTATGGATTATGATGTTGTAGCATCCCGGTACACCTCATGGACTCTTATTGTGTTTTTAACGTATATATACAAAGCTTCCTTACTGGAAGGGGGGATAATGTTGTGTTTATTGAAGATCCTTGAACTGTGTTGTAGCAATGCAGTAGAAAAATATTTTCACGAGCGATACTTTTGAAAGATAAGAAAAATCTTCGCTACTTTTCCTGCTCCGTTCACGAGACAGCAGTCTCAAATGCGCATACATGTAATATATAAAGGTTGTAATTTTCATTGTAACCACTTTGTGATTGTGTATGATGCCCTTTAAATAATATGTAATTGTAATATCATTAGGCAAGGAAGTAAATCTCAAAACAAGCACATCTTAAAACTCTTCGACTAGAAGAAGAAAAATAATGTGTCTATAGAAGATGATTGAGTTGTGCTTGATGGTTATAGTTAGTTAAGAGTTTAAACCCTTACATGCTATTACAGTAAATTATTCTACACTACTAGAATGTCATATTGAATCTTTTATATGTAGTAAAGCATTTGGTGCTGTTTGTTTTACTAGCAGGTGTCATGTAGTATGTCTCACATATAACATAGGAATGTCTTGCATATAACATAGATAAATATATGCAAAAATAAATATTACCACGAGCAATGCCTTGAAAATCAAGAAAAATCTTTACTACTTTTCCCGCCCCGTCCACGAGACAGTAGCCTTAAATACACACGCAAGCAACACCCAAATGTCTTATGTCTCATTGCGAGCACTTCATGCTTGCGTATAATGTCCTTTGAATAAAACGTAATTGAAGCATTCCTGGACAAGGAAGTAAATCCCAAAACGAGCACTACTTAAAGTACTAGTGCACCTGAATTATGAAGCTACATGTTGACCCTTTTGTGTTACTGATTATTACTAAACATTTAACACACAACATGATTAGATTTAATATACAAACACTAAACAAATTTTCTAATAGGTTCTCTGTATACTAACAGAAATAGCAACCTATGCATAGTTATTGTTAGAAAAAAGTTAAATATTGTTAGATATACAGAAAGGCAATACTCTATACATAGTTATATACATTAATATTAAGAATTTCTAATACTAGAATATTACATATATACAATAAGAATCATAAATAGCTGTGTGGGTTCATAGATTGCTACTAGAATATCAACCCCGGGGCTTGTATAAATCTAGTCATGGCAGTTCTCTGGCTGTTTCTTTCCATATTGTTTGCTTACCTGGCCACCTGTTTGCTGGGGTGACCGTTATGATCCCGGGGTGATTTTCATCTCTCCCATCCAGTCATTGGGGTTCTTTTCCAGAGTCTGGCCAGTCTGTGGGTCGGGAACCTATCTCTCCATTATGTTTTACTTCAGTATTTTGAATCTTAAGATATGTAAAGACCATTATATATAAGTTTATGTATATATATTTATATATATGTACATATATTGTCATATAAGCCAACACAATTTTTGTAAAGAGTTCTGGAATATGGCTTGGAAAACTACTTTCTCAAAAGTTAAAGAATAAATAAATCTAATTATTTCATAAAGAGTGAGGAAGAAAATGGGAAATATTCACACAACCATAGAATAAATAATATTCTTATAGCACAGATATTACATGATAGAGACTCTAGAGGTGGAAAATTACCCTAAACAAATTACGAGTCTAATGAAACTACAGTCTAAAAAGAACACAAGTAATATGAGAATTTTTTTTTGGAGCCTTTGCAATGTGAATTAAAGCAAATATGTCATGTTTGATTGATATGTGAATTGTTGTACTAAGATGAAACACATTTTGTTAAATGTAATTGGAAAATTGTTTTTGTAACCCTGATTATAAGAAACTCTGCAAGTAAGATTTAACAAGTATAAGCAGGTTACTGATGTATAAATATTATTGCTTTCACACAAATTTGCATATAATTGTCTATTAGCTGATCATATTAACTCGTTAATATATGTAAATAGTGACATACTAAGTTATGAGGTTAAGAGAGATTAGTTTAAACACTAGTCACAGATTTAGAAGGTTTCTGTGGGTACTTGTGTTACTCATGCAAAGAGGTATATTACCTCCTAGAGATAGGAAAAGTGTAATCAATAAAAATTAGTTAAATTAGAAGTTTCATTGTTTTCTTATACTGTTTTGGTGTCTACAGAAGATAAGCAGATCTTCCATGTAAACAATAGTGTAAATTATACATATAATGCAAACCAAGAGTTAAATCTATGTATATTAACTGTCATACAAATAAAACATAAACCAACACATGAAATATCTATCTATAAATGTTAATGGATTAAATAATAATATAAAAAGGAGGAGTCTATATAAATACATAAATCTACACAATCCATAAATAGTATTTCTTCAGGAGACGCATCTATTAGATAAAGATATAAACAATCTCAATATTAATAACTACACAGTATTAGTAAGTTCTTAATACAAACAAAAGAAGAGAGGAGTAACCATATTAATGCATAAAATAATTATTTCTCCTAGAATAATTAACACTTATCAAGACACATCTGGTATGTTTTGCTTAGTAAATATAGAGTTAAACAGGAAAATATACACTTTAGTTAACCTATACTGGATACCAGGACTTGGCGTAGGAACAGTAAAACATCATATTGAAGAAATATTACATTTAACTAAAGGTAGTCTAATAATGGCAGGAGACTACAACTGTATAATAGATGACAAAGATACAGATTCAAAAAGTAAAAGAAGAAAGTTACCTATATCAAAAACACTTTCGAAGTTTACAGACGCAATCTCCATAGGTTCATACTAGGCTATCTGCTCTAGGGCATTTATAAGCCTAGCCTGAGTGTGTGTGGCTTTCGCCACCCCTTGGAATGAGAATACTAAGCCCATTTAGGGTTTATTTTACTGTGCCTCTGTCTAGTAGTGACACAGAAGTGATCCCCGGGGTAAACCTACGATCTCCCATCCACTCGTCAAGATTTCTCTTGAAGAGAGTCAGTGAGGGGCTCTGCCTAACATGGACTGGGATTCTGTTCCAGAATGTAGGGAGCCTCTGGGTTATGAATCTGTCCCTCCAGCACGTCCTGTTTATTTCTGTGTTGAGGTTCAAAGCTCTCGCTCTCGTGGTTCTGGTGGATTTGGATTTTCTGAGGTCGAGCATGTCAATTAATTCCGGATTGGACATGGCCTTGTACGTCAGACATAGATCGCCTCTGAGTAGGCAGTATGCGACTGAATAGAGCTGGAGTTTCTTCAGCCGGGCAGCATATGACATATGTTTGAGACCCTTGATCCTCTTGGTGAGGTACTTTTGGGGTCATTCTAACTGCTGCAGGTGTCGGGTAAGGTACATCCCAAATGGGGCATTGTACTCAATTATGGGCCTGATAATGGACGAGTACAAGGGCACAATGACCTCTCTTGATCTAGATGTGAATCCTTTCATGTAAAGGTGGGTAATATAGAAGGTCTTCCTAACCACCTTGGCAACGTGATTGTCAAATGCGAGGTTACTGTCAACTTGGGTCCCTAGGTCCCTGATTACTTCTTCCGTACTTAATGGATTACCACCTATGTGGTAATTTGTGGGTACTTTGTTTTTCCCAAAGGGTATGACTATACATTTTTTGGCGTTCAGTTTAAGGCCATGGCTCTGGCACCAGTTATCCGTTTCTATGAGGCCTTTCTGAAGGATGCTTGTGTCCACTGGAGTATCAGTTATGGCGCCCAGTTTGCAGTCATCTGCGAACGTTGTTAGCCACAATTCTCCTATGTTTGCTTGCACCTCGTAAAAATAAATGCTGAACAAGAGGGGTCCCACGACCGAGCCCATTCGGACACCGCTTGTGACTGGCTTAGAGTCTGACATGGCTCCAGCAATTCTGACCTTGTGGGTTCTGTCCTTGAGCCAGTTTGCAACCCATCTTATGACATATGGGTTTACGTTTAAGCTGGTGAGCTTGTCTATGATGCCCGAGTGGGGTATTGTGTCAAAGGCTTTTGCAAGATCAAGGTAGGCTGTGTGGACTGCCTTACCCTCATCAATGGCCTTAGTGACTGTTTTAAACAAGTCGACCAGGTTCAAAAGGCAGGATCTGCCCTTGACAAGCCGAATTGGGTAGGATCCAGTGTCTGTAGTTCCCCAATGTCTTTGTTTATGAGTTCCATAATGATCCTCTCCATAGCTTTGCAGACCAGGCTCGTCAAGCTTATGGGGTGGTAATTTCCAGGGTCCGTAGAAGCACCTCCTTTGTGGAGTGGCACCACTGTTGCTGTACGCCATTCTTTAGGTACATATCCTGTAGTAAGGCTAAGATAAAAGATATAAATGAATTTGCTGACCTAGACTCATTAATTTATACTTTTTACTCACATAGATATAAGACTAGTTCCAGAATTGACAGGATATACATATCCAATGATTTAGAAACAAAAATAAGTAATGTCAAAATAATAAACAGTCCTCCAATGCTCTGGTTTATGAAATGGAGCTTATGCATATAAATAATAATCCCATTACAAGAATACCTTCATAAGTTACAAAATTAACAGACTTTAAAGAATTTTTTGAAGGTGAAATAAAAACTTTCCTTGAACTAAATACCACAGAGAACATTTCAGAAATATATATCTGGGACTCCTTAAAAGTATATATATATATATATATATATATATATATATATATATATATATATGGAAAAGTACTATCCTGGTATATTAATAAAAGAAAAATATGGAATAAAGACATTCTAGAATTACAAAAGAAAGCCGATAAATCAATACTAGGAATTCAAGAAGGAAATAATGATTTAATTAAAGAATTACTACAGATTAACAACAAATATGTGGACATTTTACATCACAAGACGATGATTAACCTAGAAAAGATAAAATTAAATTCTTATTCAACAAATCCAGCACATCAGAGACAACTAGCTAATAGAACAAAAAAATAATAAAATCTAAGCAAATAAAAGAATTATATATCCCTAATACAAAGAAAAAAGTCACAGACCTAAATAGTATATTAGAAGCCTTTAGATTACAATACAACTATGATAACCTTTCAAGCATCCATGAAAAACCTGACAAAGATATAAAAAATTATCTTAAAAACAAAATTCTTACTAGATTAACACAGGAACAAATTGACACTATAAGCAAACCAATTACTATGACAGAACTAAAATCACAGATTAAAAAGCTTAAATTAAATAAAGCACCTGGCCCTGATAATATAATATCAGAAATGTATAAAGTAATACCTAATCAAACTATATCTTTACTCTTAAAAGTATACTCCATAGTTAATCAAAATATAATTATACCACCTTCATGGAAATATTCATTGATATCACCAATAATTAAACCAGACAAAGATGAGAAACAATGTTCGTCATATAGACCAATATCCTTATTAAACATTGATTATAAAATGTTCATGGCAATATATGCTGATAGAATTAAACACTTTCTTCCCATGCTAATACATGATGACCAGACAGGATTTATCAAAGGAAGAAATACATATGATAATCTTAAAAGAATTCTGTCATTGATAGATTATAGTAAACATGCAAACCTGGATTTAAATATAATATCCTTAGATATTAATAAATCATTTGATTCTGTTAACTGGAATTTCACTTACACTAGTCCTAAAATAATATAATTTTCCTACATTTTTATAGCCCTTATTCAGTCACTATATAAAGACTCTATAGCATATGTTAAATTAGGTTCATATAGATCTGGTCCCATACTAATCAAAAAAGGAACTAAACAAGGCTGTCCCCTATCACCACTATTATTTGCATTACTTATAGAACCATTTGCAAATCAAATAAGATCAAATAGTAATATTAAAGGCATCTGCATCAACAAAACTTTATCTCTTAAATTACAGTTATTTGCAGACGATATACTTCTTACCCTATAAGACACTAATGCATCTTTACAAGCTTTGCTTAAAGAAAATAAATAATTTTCAAACTATTTCAGGTTTACAGTTCAATGAAAACAAAACAAAAAATATGTCCTGTAATACTAAAAAGAAACATATAAACAAAAAATATTCCAAATACATAGCAGAGGATAATAAAATAGTATATTTAGGCATAGATCTACTTGAAGACTTAACTGACTCACTTATATATAATTATAATAAAACACTAGATAAAATAGAGCAAGCGATATCTACCTAGAACAAATATATGTTTACAATGGGAGACAGATTATACCTCATTAAATTAATTATTTTTCCTAAAGTATTATATCTAATACAAAGTTTTTCACTGCCACCTCCCAAGTATATCACTCAGAGATATAATAAACTAATATTAATTTTTTTATGGTTCCCAAACAAACCCCAAATTGCTTTAAATAAACATTTACCAAACTGGGAAGATGGAGGGATTAATTAACCTGATATTGAGATATATATTATGTCCTCTGTTGTTAAAAATATAACCTTATGGTTAAATGCTCACTACAAACCTATATGGAAACAATTACATGAACAGGTCTATACTGAACTTAGTCATAACAACATATCAGATCATTTAACTATAATACCATTTCCTTTAGTTTGGATGTTAAATGATTATCTAGAAGATAAAAATAAAAATAATAAACTGCCATCCAAATATATGAACATCACACTAACAACATTTAAATCGTTCATAAACAAAGTCCCAAATATTAATTCATGGTTCTTTCTGATCTTTCCTATAGCCTTCACACCCACTATCCTTGATACATACCAAATTCAGAAAATGAATATGCTCAAGAAAGGTTCTATAAGCTACTGGCATCAGCTGGTAGAACAAGACAAAATATTAACTAAAGATCAGATAACCAGAAAATATAATATAAATAATGACTCATGGCTACTTTTGCAAAATCTAAGACAATATCTTATAAATAGAATTGGACAAATGCAAGACAAAGTCAGACATACTGTCCCAAAATGTGTTCATTACATTATTATAATTAATAATCAACCTTATCAAGGTGCTAGATATCTATCTAACATTTACAAAATAATTAAAACAACAAAAATATACCAAATAGACACCTATTGGAATTATTATACACAGATAAATAATCACCCTCCTAACGAAAAGGAAAAAAAAGATTATCTTAAAATCTTCCAAGAAGTCATCATTATCAATAAACTTGCATTTATTCACTTGGAGATATTTGAATAGAAGTTTTTATACACCACATAAATTAACTAAGATGTATGCAAGTGAAGATCTATGTTGGAGATGTCAGACTAAAATAAAAGCAGACTGGCAACACATTTTTTATTAATGTAAATGTCTTACTTTGCATTGGAATAATATTAATTATTTTTTTCAGACTGTTTTTAATGATAATTATCAATTATCAAAATCTATGATTTTATTCAACTCTCCTGTTCTGGATTGTGTGCCAAAAAAAGATTTTCAAATCTTATGGACTTTAATGGCAGCAGCTCGTAAAATCATCACCATTCACTGGAAAAGGGAGACTCCTCCTACATTTAATGAATTTAAAAATTTAGTTAGAACAGTTGGACAAATGGAAATATCTACTCTGAAGAATAGAACTACCAGACTTACAACTTTATACAACTCTTGGATGAAAATACTAGAAATAATTGAGAAAATGGACAAAGATATATGAACTTATATATCATTCTTCAGGTTACACCTTAAACTTATTTATGGCTTTCTTCTTAACAGACACCAACGTATATAGTTATATAATGTTTTTAAAGTTTATAGGTTTTACAATTGTATATATATCATTTTCGTTTTTGATTTCATGTTATATTTGACAAATTATCAATAAAAAAATAAATAAATAATGGATCCCATATATAATACTAGATAACTGAAAAAGCCGTTTTAAAATCCAACCCCCCTTCAAAAAAAAAATACAGCCCTTAGGACATCCTTATGCTCATCAAGTCATCATAAGCCAGTGAACAGCTGTAATAAATTGGAATTACCTTCCTCAACACTTTCTAAAAACATTTGTCAGTTTTTTGGAGAATCATTTCCAAATATCCAGCACTCTGACAAAAATATTTGTGTCAGCGGAAAGGAGATAGATAGATAGATAGATAGATAGATAGATAGATAGATAGATAGATAGATAGAGAGGTTTCTTGGAAACTAGGGTCCTTTCCCCATGGAGAATGTGAGACTTGAGGCTTAAAGCATAGCCACACTGACAAAATGCTTTGCCCTCTTACGGTTTTTTTTATTTATTTCCTCACAATAACAGAAGAGGTATATTCAGTCAAGAAGGTTGCTGCAATTGCTGGGCACATTTTTGTGTGTGTTTGTGTGTATGCATGTGTTTCAGTATACGTGTGTGAGTTTGTTTGCCTCAAGGTGTGTGTGTGTGTGTGTGTGTGTGTGTGTGTGTGTGTGTGTGTGTGTGTGTGTGTGTGTGTGTGTGTGTGTGTTTCTGTGTGTTGACATAAAATACTTATCTAACTTAAATTTTGGATAAAAGATACTTCCTACAACATCAATTACATATGCTACAGCAACTTTAAAATATAAGAAGGAAGAACCATTTTATATCAAAAATATATAAAAAAGTATATATTACAAAAAAGTTACCAGTTAGTCCTTTGACTAAGTGTAATAATGCCCTCCAAGATGTGTATTGTTGGGGAAATAATGCCCTTCCAGGTGTTTAGATGCTCCCTAGGAGGGCATTATTTCCAAAGTAACACTCAACCTGGAGGGCATTACTGCTTGACTGCAGATAGCTCAAATTCATGAATGGTAAAGGAACCAAACTGACAAATGTTAGAGAATCAAAGGATACTGATATCACTGGAATGTATCCTTTGTACAAGTTACATTGGAAAGAATCATTGTGTATGTTTAATTAAGACTTGCTTTATTTGTTTTAAATAAACATGCTATATGATTATAAATGCTATACACTGGACTGTAGTAAATAGGTCTGATGGATTCAGCAATACGCCTGTCAATTAAACTGTAATGGAACTGCAGTGCAGTACCCGATTGCCTGTGAGAGGGAAGAACACAGAAAGAAGCAGAGGGAACTTGAACTTTATTAGCTGTACTTTTTGATGTTTTTGATAGGTTCTGCCTTATTAACTGGCTGTGAAATGTATTCATCATTTAATGCCTGTGCAAACTTGAACAGGTAGACAGCATGCACATTAAATGTTTTCCCAAGTATTACAGAAACTATCAAAGATCAGGCTGTAACTTAGTGGATAAGGTCAGACGCTACAAAACTCTCCAAACAAGTCATTTAATCAAATTAAACTACAAAATTATAACCCTTCCATCAAATCCTTTAATCAGGTGAAACTACACGATTAACTCTGGAAACATTTGTGTTTTAATTAACAAAAGCTAAATAAACAAATATATCGACATGTGTGTGCGTGTGTGTGTGTGTGTGTGTGTGTGTGTGTGTGTGTGTGTGTGTGTGCAGATATATATATATATATATATATATATATATATATATATATATACACACATATATTTACATTTATATTATTAAACAGTTAGCTAGATATGTAGATATAGTATGGGAGAAAAAGGAAACTGTGAGATCATTGATGCATGCAAAAAGAAACAAGAAACCTAATGTTACAAAAAGATGGGGTGAGTCTTTGGAACATACATCTAAATATTATGCAGTATTTGAACTTATAAATGGAAAAGTGAAGAAAGAAACATTTTCATTTAGACATTAAAAAGACTTACTGGCTTAAAAGCTAAAATCTGCTCTATTGCACAATCTGAGACAGTTATGTATCTGTACACACAAAACAAAGAGGTAAGCATTAAGTTACTGCAGGCATTAAATGGTCCATTTGCCATAATGTACAAGTAAATATCTTGTTCAATTATAAAACAAAGATGCTTCTTTATAATTCCTGCAAAACCAGGAACATAATTGTTTGCATGAATTTTAATGCAGAGATGAAAAAGGAAGACAAATGATTGTGCAGAAATAATATGTAATGCACAAATTATTCATTCGTGAGTACAGGATGTTCCAGTATGTTTCTAGAATTGTTAAACAACAATAACAGTTGTACTACATAACTAGGTTAAGGTTGTGACCCAGCATTAAAGAGTAGAGCTAAACTTCAGTAATGAGGGAAATATAAATCCCTGTCTGATGACAATCTGTGCAGTTTCATTGTCTCAGAATCTTTTTAATTTTGTAAACATCTCTTGGTTAGTAAGCTGTAGTATCTCAGGCTAGATACTTCTTAATATGCTGTCTCTTTAACTTGATTAACAGCAACTTGGTAGAGCTTAAGAAGTATATAAAGTGGTTCTAACTTATGCTGTTTCATTCATGGTCTGAAGAAGCATCTGTGATGTGAAAGTGCTAACCGTATTAAAGTTTTTATATTATTTCTGCCGTGTTTCTCCCTCCGATTCATTTTATTGAAGAACCTTTACCATTATGCCAAACCCATTTACTCAGAGGAGTAAGTTGGGTGGTAATGTCAACATGTTTCTCTAAAGCTGATCTTTGTTCTGATTCTTCCCAAGTGGGGTGCTTTATGTGCAGAGTCTGTATGTTGTCTCTGTGTCTGCATTTTTTAAGAAAGACGCCATCTTCCCCCACATCTCAATGACCTTTCTTTAATTTACTTTTAATTATGTGTTAGCCAGGTAAAGGCATTGGTTCTTCTCAAACCTTTTTTAGCCATGATCTGTTGCCAAAGGGCAAAATGCAATATATATGGAAATGCAATATAATTGATATGTTCCTGGGGGGGGGGGGGGGGGGAGGAATCCGAAGTACCACAAAGGTGTGCAGAGTAGATACCACATCTACACACAGGTTTGAATCCTGATGCTGTGAGACAGTGAACTAAGCGGGGATTGATGTCCTCAATTTATTAACTGCCAACTGTATGCGAGCGTATAAGCATTTTGTGATATACTCCTGCCTTTCTAAGTTTAATTCCCTGTATACATCTTATAATGCTTTGGATCCCCATATGCCTGAAGTGAATAATACAGGTACTGAAAATAATGAATCAATCAATCAATCCATCAATGAATTAATCAATCAATCTACCAGTGGATGGAAATCAATTGTCACTTCATCTTCGCATGACTTTAAAGAAAATAAATAACTTACACAGGGAATGCTTGGAACAAGCCAAAGCTTGGAAAATAAGTGCCATGCATTATTTTGCAAGTCAAATGACTGCAAATCCATTAAGACCACACTCAGAGTAAACTAATCTTTTTACTGCGATGATGTTGCTTGAGTGATTGCTTTACCGCATGCTGTTTACAGCATGAAGGTTTGGACACAAACCATATTCTGCACTACAAAACCAGTGACGGGTACAATGTTTTGTATGACAGAGATGATCTGAGTTTAGCAAAAATGCAGGACAAGGTAGCAAATTTTTATTTTTCTCCTTTAAGAATGTTACTATGGCTACGTAAACATTTCCTTGTAAACAAAGCTTAAAGATTTGCATTTTGTCCCTTAAGAAACTGTAGAAGTACAGATCAGATTCTGTAATTATTAGCACAGATTCAAATGCCCTTTGAAAATGATTTTCTATTAAGGGTGACCTTCATAGTTTCTTGGCCTTGTATGCAAGAAGAATTTGGAAGAAAGACACTCGAGATTTGTGTTAACACATGATTTCCATCAAGGTCATTCTAGTGTTTACATATGACATGTAGCAATTTCACATGATATATGACAGAATTTTCTAGCCAGAGTGGAGAACTCAGTTTGTTCAGAATATTATGATTTTGTAAGTAAAATAACTTTCACTTTGGTTTGTATGTCCCATAATAACCTGTTTGTATAACTAGATATATGGAGTGTCAATCTCTTGGATAAAACCACAAATGCTGTTTTACAGCTTATTTTTACAGCAATTTTCTTCTTTAGTTTATTAATTCTTTGTATTACTTATGGGGATAAGTCACTACAACCTACAATACCCAGTCTACAGATTAAATTTTCTTTTTAAATAACTTCTAGTCATGTGGTGAGTAAGAGGGACTCAGACTACATTACAGTGTTGTCATGGTGTTCATTACTGGGCACACAAATATGACCTTGAGGCAGAGGAACAAAGATAACAGCTGACAGTGAGTATCACTCAGCTTTTCCATCCATTTTCTGAAATAATTATTTGGATAGGAGGGGGTGTGAAAGTCAGCTGAGCATGGCAGACCCAGACTTCCTCAGCCCTGGCAACAGTCTGTAGTCCAGTCAAAAAAAAACCACCAAACATGCTCAGGGAACATGAGTTATAGTTTCTCTAGCTTGTCTACACATGCCTCCAGCCTCCTACGAGTGGTAGGTGTCTGGTACAACTCCTGAAGAAGGAACCCAGGGGGCATATACACTTGGTACTTATACCACCTCAACTGATGTCTTTCAAACCTGTGGGGACAGTGTTTGTCCTCTGAGGTTCTCCTGGATTGTGTTAAATGAAGAGTTAGCCCAGCAACCCTCTAAAGTGACCTCATTTTAATAGCATGAATCCATGCACTTATCCTTTTGATCACTGCTCAAAGCTCTGGACCAGGGTTAGGGTACGGGAGCTGGACTGATCTACAAATTGATAAAACTCCTATAACTTGAAGTTCACTTGTATAATACGGTTCCATGCTTACAGTAGTGCTCCCACTGCATCCATTTACTAGTCAAACTCCTAATGTCCCTACCTCAAAGACACAGAGTCAATTAACATCTCAGCTTGGGTAGCTACTCTCTTGTCATTTGTCATTATTTCTTGGTAAGAACCAGATTATCTGATTTGGAGATGCTGATTTTCCTTGCAGCCCCTTCACGTTCAGAAATAAACTAGTACTGCTTGCAGCAGAAGTCACACTAACTCAAAGACAAGAGACGGCAGTGTTTGTACATATTACAAGTAAAGCTGTCCTCTCAGAAAGATATATACTTTCCAAATCTTAACTGCATTTTGAAATTCTATCCCTTTAAATCATTAAAAGGAGAGGATTCAAGAATCACCCTTCATGAATGAGTATGGCCACCTTGAATGCTTTCAGATCAACCTTTTCCACTACCTGTCCGGATGGACAGGACAGGGGGGCGAGGGAGATCGGCCAGCAGGGGATGTTACAAATGGAAGTTGTCAGGGGAACATTATGCCAATCAGACTCTGAAGAAAATGTGGGGGAAGACCAAGAGTCACTGATTTTTAATATATCTAGCCATTGTTTGACCCCAGATGAATGCAGTGTACTGAAAAAAGGGTTAAATTTCATACCTACTTGTAATAGTAATTTGGTTGACACTGTTTTAGATTTAAAAACTTTTTGTAGGGACGTCATGTTTCCTTTGATTTATGGTGGGTCCACACCCATAGATAATGGAGAAATGGGACCACAAGTTCACTTGAGGAGATCCAGAAGCTTTGTACCAGTTAATCATCCCTTAGTAGAGGCTTATTTTAAGTTGACTGAGGAAGATATTTTTCAGTTCTATGATAATAGGGGTCATTCTAAAAAATTTTTTAAACATAATCTTACTTATATGGAGAGACAGGCGTTGTATCATCTCCAGAATAATAGCTTGCTTGTCATCTGGCCTGCGGACAAGGGAGGACTAATAGTCATTATGGATAAAGCTTTTTATTATCGCTCCATGAATGACATGCTCAGTGATACCAGTTTTTATAGTAAAATCTCAGTTTTTGAGGTACACAGGATTATTTCCTCTGTAGACAATGATATTCGAGACCTTTATGCAGCTGGTCTTATCACTGATGAATTGTTTTCATTCATGCATACTACTAACCCTTTAATTCCCATGATACAAGGGTTACCAAAGATACACAAACATCCCAGGAACCCACCTATGAGACCCATCATTGCTGGTGGAGGATGGGTGACCGAACCTTTGTCATTGTATGTTGAAAAGTTCTTAAGACCAGTTCTTAGCTTGAATCCAACTGTGTTGAAAGACTCCAAACAGTTTTTATTAGATTTGTATGACTGTGTTCAAGGGCTAGATGACATTAGTGCATTGGCCTTTGTCACCCTTGATGTTCAATCATTATTCACTATGATACCGAATGAGTTAGGTATACTTTATGTACAGAATTATTTGCCTGTAAATAGTGAATATTTGTCTAAACAGATTGATTTGGTATGCTTTTTTCTAGAAATAGTTTTGAACAATAATGTTTTTATTTTTGGGGATGATATGTTCTTACAGAAACATGGCGTAGCTATGGGCACATCTTGTGCCAATAGCTATGCCAATATGTTTCTTGCTCAGTGGGAGATTGAGTTATTGTTTCCTCTAACCGAATTTAGGAATAATGTTATATTCTACCGATGCTTTGTAGATGATTTATTTATTTTGTGGCGAGGTTCATCTGAAGAATTTACTAGGTTCTTTCGGATTATGAACAATTTGACTGATTGCCTTAAATTTACTTATAACATGTCTTATACACATATAGATTATTTAGATATTTATGTTGAGAAGTTGAACAATACTATGATTAATACAGGGATTTTTCGAAAAATATGTCATAGGAATGCTTTTTTATTTAGATCAAGCATGCACCCAGGTTATATTTTTAAAAATCGTATCAGGGGGCAGGGAATGAGAGCCTCCAGGTTGAACCCCTCATTGGCTGGTTTCCAACAGGAGATGACTACTTTAGAAAAGAAATTGTTGGATAGAGGATATACCACTGATGAACTTAACAGACAGTGGTCTGATCTTGTAGATGTCCGGTCGACTAAGGCACGACCATATTGTGTACCGCGTTTAGAAGTGGATCATCCCAATGTGATTAATAGAGGTTGTCATACTAAAATTCCATTGTTTTACACAGGTGACTTTAAGCAAGTAACAGATTTATTTCATCAACACTGGTCCATCCTTTTGGTTGATCATGAAATAAGTAATATTGTAGGTAGTTATCCTAGATTTCGGTTCAAGAATTATAAAAATTTAAGGAGGCTTTTATGTATTGATAGGAATAATACTGAGCCATGTGGGTCCTACAATTTTTGTACATACATTGATGTCTCTGAGGTCTTTTATCATCCAGACCTACATAAAGAATTTCGTTTTAAGGGGGTCTAGTAACTGTATCTATTATGTAGTCTATTTGGCTGAATGTGGAACTTGTGGGTCATTTTATGTAGGGAAAACCAATAGACCTCTACGTGATAGGATGAGGAAACATATCTATCACATTAAAAAAGGGTCTCCCCACAATGCACTTTCCAAACATGTAGCTGAATATGGGAATACTCACTCATTTAAATTTAAGGTGATTGAGGTTATTATACCGAGTATTAGGGAAGGGAATATCATCACACATACTGAATATAGGGAGGCTTGTTGGATTGTTCTTTTACGGGCAGATAGAGGGAAAGGCCTGAATGAAAGGGCCTCCATCAAGCCTGTTTTAAAGAAAAGGAGGTTGTGCAAATGAAGCTTATTAAACCTAGTCCCTGCAGTTTCATGTACTAAGGTTAATGTGTTTTTTCTTAGGTTGTATTGTTCAGACTTTTTATTCATTTATTTTTTATTTTCTTTTTATATTTAGAGTGTCATTTTTTCATGTGAAATTTTTGATATGTTTAACTTTTGATACATTATATATGTATTCATATATACTGTTGTACATCAAAGTTTTTTAATGATTGATTGTTTAATTAAGTGATTGATTATTTAATTGATACTTTTGAGTAAGAATTGCTTTATATAAATATCAGTCAGTTCTTTGTTCACTATCTGGTCTGATGAAGCTCCTATGCAAAAGCGCTTACCAGTTTGTGTTTTTGCAATAAACTGTGGATTTTTTATCGCCTTGGATTTATTTGGATATTCAGCTCGCATTTTGATATTTCAGCTAGTAGCCGTGTTTCGCTCCGTTGGTATTTTTCTTTTTATGTTTATATACTTTTGTGCTACGGGGGATTTACGTTGTGGGGTACTGACAGCTTCTATTATATTTTTGCTTTCAGATCAATGGCGAAGAAATGGAGAGAGTCCAAGCTACAAAGTTCCTGGGGGTACATATATCAAAGGACCGTTTTTGGAGTACAAACACAGGCCAGCTAATTAAAAAAAAGCCCACCAGTGACTACACTCATAAGAAGGCTTAGAAAAGCAAAGCTCTCTATGAATACTCTAAATACCTTCTACAGAAGAGCCATTAAGAGCATTATCACCAGCAACTGGACTGTATGGTTTGGTAACAACACAATGGCTGAAAGGAAGAAGCTGCAAAGAATCATAAGAACAGATGAAAAGATCGTGGGCACTAGTCTTGCTACCTTCCAGGAGCTCTTTGAAATAAGACGCAAAAAGAGGTCCCACAAAATACTGAGTGACACTTGTCATCTAGCAGATGGTTGGTTCACTAAACTTGCATCTGGTAGAAGGCTATGGAGTATCCACTGCAGGGCCTCCAGATTCATGAACAGTTTTTATCCAACTGCAATAAAACTGATTAATGCAGACACAAATCTGGATGTATCGAAATTATAATAGATTGTTACATTCTCATTCTTTTCCTTTTTTCATACAGTAATTCTATTTATTTATTACGTACTAAAATTAATATATTCTCATTCAAGTGCAATTCCAGTCACTTCCTTATGTGCAATATCAGTCAATCTCACCTGTTTGTATACTGTACTTTTCTTTTCATGTGTTAATCATCTAGTAGTCAATAAGTCCGTGTATATAAATGGTGTACAAGTATGGGCAACAGCTACTTACATATTTAGCTTTGTACTTAGGTGTTCATAGGCTAGTACTAGGCTAACTGCCTTGCAAGCCATTTTAAGCCTAGCCATTTATCCCCTGTGAGATTCAAACCCTGTACCTTGTGTTTGTAAGGCAAACACCTTAACCATTAGGCCACCCTCCCAAGTTATTGTTTATTCTTTAATACCTATCATGTCTGTCATTTTGTGTTTGTATTTTTCTGAAAAAGAGCTGACACTCAAAATTTCATTTAGCTAGCACTTGTGTTTCCTAAATGGCAATAAAGTTTCTTTGAATCTTTGAATCTGAATCTTTCAGGCACCTAGGAGTAGGCAGTCTCAAGGAGACTGAGGAACAGAATGACTCTATTACAGGAATACACTCTCCTCACCCATTTCTGGAAATGAGGACTACCACCCCAGTTTACCAGGACAAATATAGTTTCCCCAGCTTGCATACAACAGTGAGAGGGCTTTGTTAACCTCAGCACCTCAAGAACATCTAGCTTCTTGCTGGATCTCGTTTATTTTTGAAGTTTTGACACTACTGACTTATTTAAATGCTGCAGTGAATCAATTTACATAAGTGAACTGATTCTCACTAGCTGCTTTGCCACTGCCTCCTTAATGGTGAGCACGAACAACAGACTCTAGAGTTCCCTAAGCTATTCTTTTCAGGTCTTGACAACTTAACCCATCAGGGTCAATATTTTGCCCCCATTGATAAAAGCAGTGTTGGCAACGTCCTTCCTCCACCTTCCAAGCTGCTGGATGGATTCTCAGAATTTTTTTAAAGGCATCATTTTTATGACTACTCAAAATTCACACAAATGCTAACTTCCTTTGATTAATGGCACCCATAGACCAAATCTGGGGATCCCACACCCATTACCACTGCATGGAAGGCTTCTTTCCTTAACCTGATAGCTTCTTTCCATGCTGGGTTTCACCATTGGGTCCAAAGATAAGTATATCATGACAAACACTAACATTCTTTCTAGTACAGCTCCATGCTCCCACTTTAAAAATGAAGTCTTAAATGGGGTCCATTTGGACATGATGTCGCAACCTCCACTTGCAGCTAGGAGCTGAATTGGTGCAATGTAGGAATATCTAATAAGAGTTTCCTATATACCCATAATGCAATGTAGGAGCATGTAATAAGAGTTTCCTATATATACCCATAATGCAATGTAGGAGCATGTAATAAAGAGTTTCCTATATACCCATAATGCAATGTAGGAGCATGTAATAAGAGTTTCCTATATACCCATAATGCAATGTAGGAGCATGTAATAAGAGTTTCCTGTATACCCATAATGCAGTGTAGGAGCATGTAATAAGAGTTTCCTATAGACCCATGATTTCCCAAATTTGTCTGGCAACTGCACCAGCCATCTGGTCTAACTTTTCAGCAAGTGTTCAAAACTTCTGTTGCCCTCTGTGTCCAGAACATTTGGCCTTAGATCTGATAAAAAGATCCTAAACCCAGTCAATGATTGTTGGCCCTAAGTGCTCTGGTGCAAAATGCACTTATTAACAGCCTTGTGTTTGAATATAGTGTTTATTATAAACAGTTCATGACAAGCACTGAAGTCTCGGAACTGTTCTCCACTGCTTATGTGAACAATGAGGCCTCCAGTTTGAACTACCGAGTCACCGGGTGGTACACTGCTCCTGTGGTACTAAAGAAGGCCAATCACACTGAGTAACTGTTAGGGGCTTTTGGAACAAACAAAAACAGAGTTGTCTTTGCTGTAACACACAGTCATGTTCAGCCAACTTTCTCAATTACAGTCATACAGTCCAATAGTACAATATCCAGACAGAGTATCACCACATTTACCTGTGGCCTCTCCTGGGGTAAAAGCGACCTGAGTATGAAGTCTGGTTTCATCTAAATCTCATTTCTGCCTGCCATTTGAATATTATCAGTTTTAACACCTTTCCTCTTTTGTGTAATGAGCCCATGGAAAGTTGTCATTCATGATTTTTTTAGGGTAGGACTGGCTTGCCTGTAAGGAGGGGGTCAAACAGACAACATGTACCATTTGGTGAGCAACACTTCTGGCCTGCACTTAGGAGTGGATCCTGATATTCTAGTTCTGGTTCAGGTCACTTATTCTTTGAAAGCAGCATCGTGGGGTCAGTTGTTTGGATGATTCCTTGTATGTTCTCTCCTCTTTGACTAGTACGAGAAATACCAAGACAAAATCACTAGAAGGATCACAGTAGCATGGTAACCCTTCCAGCACAATAAAGTCACAGTCTGAACTGGGAATATCAGTAAAGTGGTAAAAAAAAATGTAATTTTATGACTTTAATTATCCTGCCGTCAGTGATTACATATCTTGTTGTGGTACAGAAACGTGTTAATCCTTCCAGCACTCAGTTGCCGCTTTCTTCTTCCTTCACGCCGCTCTTACATATGCTTATGATCATATACTTCTCAACCTGATTACCACATAGGACATGGAGTTGTAGCTCGTGGTTACATAATGTGGGTCATCCAACTTAAGTTACCAAGAATGTGTCCTGTGAACACTGGGGCTTTGCTGTACTCTTTTGGATGAATTTTAGTTTCCTTAAACATTTACAGTGAGAAAATATTGACTATAGCAGGATAATTTCAAATGAACATTACTTATTTCAAAAAGCAACATTATTACAAGCCCCAAATAGGAATGATTAGTGGTGGTGCTGCGGTAGCGTTGTCGCCTCACAGTAAGACGTTGTCCTGTTCGATTCTCAGCTAAAGCGTCTTCTGTGTGGAGACATGCGTGAATGGGTGTACCTTCGTTGAAGGTTGTGCATCAGGCCTGGCAGGTCGGTACGTAAAAATCTACTGCCAATCATTAGCGGACCAGAGTTCCGCTGTGGCGATCCCTAACCAGGAAAAGCCGAAAGATACAACATTCGCAAAGCCAGTCATTGGAACCAATAGTGAAAAAAAGACAATTAGCAGTAGATGCGCACAGGATCAAATAATTAGCACTATTCCCACATCCATAATTCTCAACCTTTTAGTGCAAGAAGTGCTGACAAAGCCAAAAATAATGGTGGATAAAGGCCCAGAATCAGGGAAAGATTTTAAATATTGATCTTACAAACTTACAAAGTTGAGGGAATAACAGGTTTTGCATCAACATGCATTTTCTGAAGGATATGGAATCTGAAACTTGAATGACTGCCATTATTTAATGAATTCAGTCCTCAGTGATTTGCCAGAAAACCACAGATTTGATGAGGAACAGACCAGAAATATGAAGCAAAAATCTGGACATTCTGCAAAAATCTTAACAGTTAGTTGAAAGGTATGCCCATAAGGTAGTTGAAAGGTATGCCCATATCATTAAGTATCACCAAAACAGAGTTTGCATATAACTTTCTTTTTAAGACAGCTTTAGCTGTGGTCCACATATGCAATGATTTGTGTTTTCATGAGCTGCCTTGACCTAAATTCAGGATTGACTGAAGCAGTCAGAAGGAAGTTTAGTTTAGATTGAATGTCTAGGGACAGCTGTTTACTAAGTGTCATGTATGCAGATGTGCCAGTACCAGAAGGGCAAACACCTATGTGGGGCATATCAAAGGGGCACAAAGAAAGACAAGTAAATATATATAACAGGTGCTACAGCCTCTTCAACTTCCTATGTTGATTAAGGTTGAGTGGGAGTCACATCTGTTAAATATTTCACTGTAAGAAGTATGACCCTCTATGTCCTCTTTCATTAGTATCTTGATATGTGCTGTCCAGCTCTCAGCACGGAACTGGTATGAATAAATCTCCCTGTAATGAAGGGACTGCTAGAATGTAGGCAGATATTAGGAAACAGAGGTCAAACTGGCATCAGGTGGACAGAAAAATAAGGAGAGTGTCATCTTTCATGTCAGAAATAATCATTTGGAGCAAAAGGAAATAAATAGCATAATATCTTTTCTTATTTTTTCCATTCATTCATCCATCCATCCACTCACCCAACCTGCCCAACCTTTTGTCTATCTGTCCACTCTTCCATTCCTTGATAACCACCTTTATCCTTTTTCAGGGTCATAGAGGTATTGAAGACCACCCTGGCAGCCAGTGGGCACAAAGCTTTGTAGAGTGCACCTGTCTATCACAAAATGCAAATGCAAGCGGAATAGTAAGGTGACACAACAATTGGCATTGTATTCTTTTTCTTAATGATTACTAAGAGATGACCCCTGCCTGATCAATAAGGCAATACCTGATCCAGTTATGTTTGAAACAGTGTACCTGGAATGCATCATTAAGGG
>NC_056730.1:275438330-275580830 GCF_019279795.1 Protopterus annectens | reverse complement strand
AACAAGTGGCAAATCAGGTATTTCCTTACAATTTCATAATAAACAGCTGTTATTGAGGACTGTTAACCTAAACATTTGAGCATAACTTCATCAACTGACTATTAAACTTGCTGGATAAGAAGTAACTATTGCACAATACATAGATGTTAAATAGAAGCAAATGGACTGCCAAGTATCTGCACTGCAGTGTACACCTGTATCTCTCAGCTGCTCAGAACTGGGCAGAATATCCAGATTTGTTCTCATTATTGTTGCTATATTCTTCATAAAGTATGTGGCTTTCTGAAAAAAATCATTGGAAACTGTGTTCACTAAATAATGACAGATATTTGAATTTCAGACCGTGTATCTTACAGAAGATGCACATAAATGCAACACCAGTTATTTTAACAACTTTCTAAGTTTATATGATTGATATTTGAAATATGACCCTTATTTTGTCCCTATGCCCTTCGATAATTGTAGACTCTCTCCAGAATTCTTAAATAAAAAGTTGGGATGTATGACACCAACTATTAGTTGTTAACATACATGAAGAGACCTCAGTGGCGAACAGAATGAAGTACATACAACATAAAAGTCAGACATAAGATATTCAGAAACCTTAACATTTGCAGTAGGTTTTCAGTAATAACAGCTGCTTTTTCCCTTAGTCTTAGATGCTAGTGAAAGACATTACATCTCCTTGGCAATACTAAATGATTGTCACTCTTCAGCGACAGCATACTCTGTTTTACCAAATGTTACCACAGTTGTCTGCAGGTGTTCAGTATGATATGTGTGCTTTGATCAAAAGTGGTGACCTACGTGGGCTTTCTTTTGCTTGGACTCTAGCAGGATTTATTAACTTCAAAGACAGCTCCCTCAATAAAGTAGATACACTGTGCTCTCATCTCTTTGAAGTGCTTTACCATTGTAGTTAGGAAGGGGACATCCAGCTGCTCTCACACTATGTCAGGTTCATGTATCATGCACCTCCGCTTTATAACCATTTCTTGGAACCCTATCCTGTTCCCCAGTTCTATAGGGTGCTCATGTGTACAGCACTTTCAGTTTAGGAATATTTGCTACAAAATCACATCCCTTTCTTTTATAACAAAATCAGTTGGACTAAACTCGTGTTTTAAGCTTATGTTCTAGAATTTAAAGCTGAACTGTACAACATAAATGTGTATTGAATTAATTACTTAGCTAGGTGCTTAGTTAAGTTAGTTATTTGCTTACTTCCTTTTTTATGACTAATAAAGCTGAGAGATGAATCCTTAACCACATTTTTCCTTGGGAACAAGCCTCACAATCACCAACAAATCAACAAAAATTTAAGAATAAGCACATTGGATGTTTTATGTGTTCAAATATGACATCATAAGTTGGCATCACAAATTACAGTTACAGTTCAAGGGGTACTGCTGTAATAAAGTGCCTACATGCATTTAAGCTGATCCTGCGATGTTATGTTTGGTCTGAGTTTATTATCTTACATTAATAATGAAGGATAAAGTAAAGCTGTAAGTTTACATAAGCAATCAGCTGTGTTATATAAACTCTTGCATCTGGTTTTATCTGATTTGTACAGATCTGTTTTACTGACTGGATTGCTATCCTGGTCTTTGCTAATTAATTCTATATACCACTGAGCCAAAACACGTTTCCTTGCCATTTTCACTCATATGGCAGACAGGAACCATTGTAGATTACAAGCTGTAGTGTCTGATTTGTCTGACTTCTTGCAACAGCCCCAAATTTTCCCCAGCTCCTTACCCTTTGTTGTGGTTTTGTGGCTGTGTCTCATGCTTCTGCCCTTATGGTACTCTAACTTTCAAAGTACCTCCCTTCCCCTTTGATTACAATTTTCAGTTCTGGATGCTAATTAAGTACTTTTCCCACCAATTATTTGACACAGATGTATAATTCTGAGAGTCCACTCAGCAAACAAGTATTGCTCTTGACTTAACCTCCCTTACTATTTATTAATTGTCACTCGCTCTTGACTTAACCTCCCTTACTATTAATTGTCACTCGCTCTTGACTTAACCTCCCTTACTATTAATTGTCATTCGCTCTTGACTTAACCTCCCTTACTATTAATTGTCATTCGCTCTTGACTTAACCTCCCTTACTATTAATTGTCACTCGCTCTTGACTTAACCTCCCTTACTATTAATTGTCATTCGCTCTTGACTTAACCTCCCTTACTATTAATTGTCACTCGCTCTTGACTTAACCTCCCTTACTATTAATTGTCACTCGCTCTTGACTTAACCTCCCTTACTATTAATTGTCACTCGCTCTTGACTTAACCTCCCTTACTATTAATTGTCACTCGCTCTTGACTTAACCTCCCTTACTATTAATTGTCATTCGCTCTTGACTTAACCTCCCTTACTATTAATTGTCATTCGCTCTTGACTTAACCTCCCTTACTATTAATTGTCATTCGCTCTTGACTTTAACCTCCCTTACTATTAATTGTCATTCGCTCTTGACTTAACCTCCCTTACTATTAATTGTCATTCGCTCTTGACTTAACCTCCCTTACTATTAATTGTCATTCGCTCTTGACTTAACCTCCCTTACTATTAATTGTCACTCGCTCTTGACTTAACCTCCCTTACTATTAATTGTCACTCGCTCTTGACTTAACCTCCCTTACTATTAATTGTCACCGCTCTTGACTTAACCTCCTTACTATTAATTGTCATTCGCTCTTGACTTAACCTCCTTACTATTAATTGTCACCGCTCTTGACTTAACCTCCTTACTATTAATTGTCACCGCTCTTGACTTAACCTCCCTTACTATTAATTGTCACCGCTCTTGACTTAACCTCCCTTACTATTAATTGTCACTCGCTCTTGACTTAACCTCCCTTACTATTAATTGTCACTCGCTCTTGACTTAACCTCCCTTACTATTAATTGTCACTCGCTCTTGACTTAACCTCCCTTACTATTAATTGTCACTCGCTCTTGACTTAACCTCCCTTACTATTAATTGTCACTCGCTCTTGACTTAACCTCCCTTACTATTAATTGTCACTTGCTCTTGACTTAACCTCCCTTACTATTAATTGTCACTCACTCTTGACTTAACCTCCCTTACTATTAATTGTCACTCACTCTTGACTTAACCTCCCTTACTATTAATTGTCACTCGCTCTTGACTTAACCTCCCTTACTATTAATTGTCACTCGCTCTTGACTTAACCTCCCTTACTATTAATTGTCATTCGCTCTTGACTTAACCTCCCTTACTATTAATTGTCACTCGCTCTTGACTTAACCTCCCTTACTATTAATTGTCATTCGCTTTTGACTTAACCTCCCTTACTATTAATTGTCATTCGCTCTTGACTTAACCTCCCTTACTATTAATTGTCATTCGCTCTTGACTTAACCTCCCTTACTATTAATTGTCACTCGCTCTTGACTTAACCTCCCTTACTATTAATTGTCACTCGCTCTTGACTTAACCTCCCTTACTATTAATTGTCATTCGCTCTTGACTTAACCTCCCTTACTATTAATTGTCACTCGCTCTTGACTTAACCTCCCTTACTATTTATTAATTGTCATTCGCTCTTGACTTAACCTCCCTTACTATTAATTGTCACTCGCTCTTGACTTAACCTCCCTTACTATTAATTGTCACTCGCTCTTGACTTAACCTCCCTTACTATTAATTGTCATTCGCTCTTGACTTAACCTCCCTTACTATTAATTGTCACTCGCTCTTGACTTAACCTCCCTTACTATTAATTAATTGTCATTCGCTCTTGACTTAACCTCCCTTACTATTAATTGTCACTCGCTCTTGACTTAACCTCCCTTACTATTAATTGTCATTCGCTCTTGACTTAACCTCCCTTACTATTTATTAATTGTCATTCGCTCTTGACTTAACCTCCCTTACTATTAACTGTCACTCGCTCTTGACTTAACCTCCCTTACTATTAATTGTCATTCGCTCTTGACTTAACCTCCCTTACTATTAATTGTCACTCGCTCTTGACTTAACCTCCCTTACTATTAATTGTCATTTGCTCTTGACTTAACCTCCCTTACTATTAATTGTCACTCGCTCTTGACTTAACCTCCCTTACTATTAATTGTCATTTGCTCTTGACTTAACCTCCCTTACTATTAATTGTCACTCGCTCTTGACTTAACCTCCCTTACTATTAATTGTCATTCGCTCTTGAATTAACCTCCCTTACTATTAATTGTCACTCGCTCTTGACTTAACCTCCCTTACTATTAATTGTCATTTGCTCTTGACTTAACCTCCCTTACTATTAATTGTCACCGCTCTTGACTTAACCTCCTTACTATTAATTGTCATTCGCTCTTGACTTAACCTCCCTTACTATTAATTGTCATTCGCTCTTGACTTAACCTCCCTTACTATTAATTGTCACTCGCTCTTGACTTAACCTCCCTTACTATTAATTGTCATTCACTCTTGACTTAACCTCCCTTACTATTAATTGTCACTTGCTCTTGACTTAACCTCCCTTACTATTAATTGTCATTCGCTCTTGACTTAACCTCCCTTACTATTAATTGTCATTCGCTCTTGACTTAACCTCCCTTACTATTAATTGTCATTCGCTCTTGACTTAACCTCCCTTACTATTAATTGTCATTCGCTCTTGACTTATCCTCCCTTACTATTAATTGTCATTCGCTCTTGACTTAACCTCCCTTACTATTGTCACTCGCTCTTGACTTAACCTCCCTTACTATTAATTGTCATTCGCTCTTGACTTAACCTCCCTTACTATTAATTGTCACTCGCTCTTGACTTAACCTCCCTTACTATTAATTGTCACTCGCTCTTGACTTAACCTCCCTTACTATTAATTGTCATTCTCACAGAGCTCCTATCTACTTGGCATCCTTGCTACACTCTGAGAGGGTCCTGAATTTGTTGTGTGCCATATTCAGGAGACAAATATATTTATTTAACTAAAATAAAATAAAAGACAATGCTGTATAGGCGGTTGGCATGATTTAATAGAACAAAAATAAAAATAAACATGGGTAAGCACTTTCATAAAACCCGTGTTTATCTTCCTTTATTTTCACATTTTTATGTGCTGCTGGTTTCTTGCTTGGTTTGTATTTTTACATATTTATTTAACTGTTTTCCACTTCATCAAACTGTACAAAAGAGCTACTGCTTTATTTTTGCTTCATCTGCCAACTTTTGAACCTTAAATCATTTTCAAGTGCTCAGATATTGTACTGATGCTGATTGCTGAACACTGTATTTTTGAGAAACGTTACTGGCAGTGTTACTGCATAATTTGCTACTTGTATTTGCTGTTGTTACTTAATTTTGTATTCCTGCAACTTTGGGCCTACTAAAGGGATTCTACAAAGTTTCTTGTGTTTTAAGTGCTTGAAAAAAAAATTGATGCATTTGCACAGCTCTTGTTTCATTCCCACAGAGCTGTTGTTCTGACTGACTTGATATCACTTTGTCTAGCTAGTTTGATAAAGCTGTTTTGTTGTAGCGTACACTCTCAAACAATCATTGTTATGTTTTTACATTAAGAGGACTGGAATATTCCATCCAGAAGAAGTAGGTGGTGGCCTGGTCTATCTGAGTTGGGAAACAATTAAGAAAGCTGTAAGTTTAGTTGCTTTATTGATGAGAGGGCTTTGAAGCCAGTCTCCTGTGTTTTAAGCACCTGAATAGCTTTATTGGTGAGATGAATTTGAAGCCAGTCTCCTGTGTTTTAAGCACCTGTATAGCTTTATTGGGAGAGGGCTTCGAAGCCAGTTTCCTGTGTTTTAAGTGCCTGTATAAATTTGTCATGTTTTGTGGCATAGCTCATTGTGCAGCGGTGGTTAGTAGTGCCCTGTATTGATGCAGACACCTAGAAACCAAGCTAACCTAATAAAACCACTTGTGAAGCTACAGCAGTAACTCGAGTGTAGGCCACAACTCTGTGTGTTAGGTCGCACAGAGCACATTGAGAAGCAGCGCCCCTTGAACTTATTATATAGTAGTCTCTAGTCCCAAAAGCACCCTTAGTCAGCCCACTATTAACCCCTAATATACCACACCCCTGTATTTCACCCAGTAAAGGGCCTAAAATCATGGATATGCACTTTCTCAATTTCTCTGCTCATTTTGGTGGATATGGGTTATGGGTATCTTGAGACAATGTAACAATTGTTTAATGTTTGGTGACACAGATTATTGATTCATAGATTACTATTAGGCTAATTGCCCTTGTGGACCTTTTTAAACCTAGCACATAACCCTATGTGAGAATCTAACCCTACACTTTGTGTCTCTAAGGTAAACACCTTTATTAGACCAACTGTTTAATCCTCAAAGAAGCAAACACAGTATGTGAGAGATGTATGTAAATAATATCTCTGGAAGCAAAATGATCATGTTGAAACACTTAGAATAACAATTTGGTTGTCAGAAGCACACACACTACATCTACCACACATAGTACGCACAGCAAGTATAGCCCAACTTATGCTGAATCTCTTAAATGCAATCTTCCCAACCAGCAAAGGCATCCTAGACATTCTACTTGCAAAAATTATCCTCAGCAAACAAGACAGCTCTCAACAAAAACAACGCCTAACACTGCACATATAGCAACACACAGTAGGGTCTCAACTACCAATTCCATAAGGGAAGCCAATACACTACCCAGGACTCTAGACATATGGGACTCCACTGTACAACACACTGATTCCTCACTCACCAAACAAAGGAGAAAATAATTATGAGTTAAACAGCAGGGAGCAGGATCTGGTAAGTTCCATACACACTCTAGTTGTTGCATCACAAGTATAAATATGAATCAGTCATAGTCCATGTAGATGTACTGAAATTTACCTCCCTAGACTATATGACTAGAAGTATTATAGACCTCTTGGACTATGGGTTAAAGGCTGATATGTGTGAGCGGCTTTATACTTTCACCAAGGATGATCCCAGAATATGAACAGTAGATGACTGACATTAGTAATAGGCTTAGTTTCTCATGTCATTCTAGAACAATACAATATTTGTCTTTATGGGAGGACATGGTTAACAAACCATGTTGATTTGCCAAGGACGGGCTGCACCTCTCTCTCCTCTACACTTCTGAATATTGGCTAAACGCCCCCCCCCCCTCCCCACAACTGACAAAACTTCCAAGCAAAGTCTACCAGAAGAAATATAAAGGTGTCACTGCTCAATGCCAAGAGTCTAAACAAGATGCTCCACTCCCTCCAAGCTTTACTCACCTTGGAAAATGCAGACATCTGTGCAGTTACCGAGACATGGTTTAAAGTTACACAGAGTGCCTTCCACACATTAGACAAGCGACTGTACAGACAAGACTAAAGTTAGAGGTATCTCGATGTGCATCAATAACAAGAATATCTCTAGGTCGGTTAAACAGGTTGATGCACTAAAGATCCACTAATAATCCCTCTATAAAGTGTGAATCCTACATGGCCCCAGATTAGCAGGCATAGAGCTTACTAGATTTTATAAACACCCTGGATCAGATAGTGCATACACCTACCACAGGTATAAACATATTGGACCTGATACTCACAAACATGGGAGAATGCTGCAACTAGTTAAGTGTAGCAGCAAAAATTATAAAAACCTCTTCCATAAACTGAACAGAGAACTAACAGGACTAATTAAGGTAAAGTATCCTCCCAGGCCAAGGACAGTCATAAAGCCTTCTTCAGTTATGTCTGAAACCTGAAAGCCATCACACAACATTGGGCTGAACTGCTGGTAAACAGAGCCACATTCATGGAACTAGGAGACATAAAAAATCTTCTAGCTAAACAATTCATCTCCAGCTTTACTTCTCTCTCTAGCCCAGCCACCCCCATCCCCCAAGGAAATACCATCTATCATAACTCCTCCAACTATCAGTAAGGAACAGGTCTCAAAAGCAATCTCTAAGGAAAACAATACAGCATCAATGAATCCCAGTAATACCCCAGGATGCCCCCTAAATAGCCTGAAGTATGACCTATCAGGGCCACTGAAGCAACTCTTCAACTTTAGCTTCTAAACAGACTTCATGTCACTGTAATGGAGAACAGAAATGGTCATGCCTCTGCATAAGGGTGGGCCATCAATAGTTCCCAGTTACTACAGATCCATTACTTTGTCTAGTCTCATGTGCAAAGCCAAGGAAAAAATTATCATGGAAATGATTAAGAATGACATAGGAAACCTTCAGACACTGGGCGCAGTCCAGTTTATGTTCATCAAAGTCAAGTTATGCCTACTGAAGCTAGTGAACTTCTTTGCAAAGGGCACAAACACAATAGATGAGGGAAAAATGGTGTATACTGCTATTTGATACAATACATCTTTCATGAATTGTAAAATACTTATGGAAATAGGCATAAACCACTAAGTAACCTACTACAAGCTGATAGGACCCATAGGCACTGATAGGTTGCAGGAGTTTAGGATTGTCGAGACCATCTCCACAGACTGGCCATCTACTAATTGAGTTTCCCAGGGCTCTGTACTAAGTCTGTTCCTCTTTGCCAACTATTTCTGGGAAGTCAAGGCCAATGTCAGGGGCCTTTGGCTTTCCAAGTTTGCAGATGATGGCAAGCTGGGACAATCATAACCCCCCACCCCCCGAAATACAGTCATTTGACAGTAAGATCTAACACAGAGAAATTACTTGTGCCAAATTCAAGGTTTAAAACTCAATGCGAAGAAATGCATAACAGTACCTTATGGGAAGTCAGCCCCCCAGGAAACTATCTCATCAATAAAACAACCCCAAAAGTAGACACAGCAGTCAGGGATTTAGGGACCCATGTAGATAGCAACCTGGCACTTGACCAACATGTTTCTAAGCTAGAAAGCATATCATTCTATGTCATTTACTTATAATTAAGGGCATGGCATCTACATCCAGTGAAGTTATTGCACCACTGTACTTAGCTCTCATGAGACCCATCTTTGAGGATAACATTCTCTTTGGTATGTACCTGACCCCGGCATATGCAACAACTGGATCATCCTCAGAGATTCCTCAGAAAAAAGAATACATGGTATAACCACAATGGCCTGCGTATATCACCTGAAAACCCTATCACTATACCCTGTTTCTTAAAGACTGCTGAGAGGCAATTCATACCTAGCATATAAAGTATATTTGGATCCAACTCTGATGGACCATTTGCATATCTGCAAAATGAACAGCACCAGAACTACTAGATCTAAGGATTTAAACTTTACTTGTGACTTAAATAGTACATGTTGTAGGGACAGGTATGCATCTTAGGGAATTCCCATTCTCTGGAATAGATTTCCTATTCATGTGAAGAAGAGCCATTCCCTAACCCTAGTCAAGTGTAAGCTGGACCACTGGATGTGAAATCAAAATCTACTCCTGGTCTGATACCTATATCTCTGATGGACAGAGGCATCAATTAAGTCATGGCCTAACTACCATATACCCTTAAAACAACCTGTAAGGCAAAATAGATAGGGGCACACATTTAGGATGCATGGTTAGGGTTACAAAGGCTCTAGTGGTTGTTAGTCCAATATATACTCAATAACCTATGAGCAAGGGAATGAAAAAAGCTTATGACTGGCCAGCAAATAATGACCATCTTGCACTGCTAAGGAAGCAATTTCAAACACTAAGGTTTGAAGGATTTTTCTGAAGTAAAGTTTTAGTCATATTGTTGCCTCATATCATATTTTGCATGGATGCCATATGTTTTTTCTTTGTCAGTGTGTAATTTCTGTGGAAGCCCAGTTTTCTTCCATATCCAATGGCATGCCAGAAGATGAGCTGTCCTATTTTTCCTGCAGTTGTGTGTGTGTTTGTGTGTGTGTGTGTGTGTGTGTGTGTGTGTGTGTGTGTGTGTGTGTGTGTGTGTGTCTGTGTGTGTGTGTGTCCTATCCAGGATTACTTCTGTGTCTTACACTTCTTGTCTGCACATTTGCAGGAAATAAGTAACAATTCCCTACAACTCCATAAAGGATAAAGTATGCCACAGAAAATGTACGAATGAAGCACTAAGATCATATGCACTAGCTTAGTGAAAGGTTTTAAAGGCAAATTTAAGTTTCAGCTCTGAGGACAGAAACTCTGGAGAATGTTCAGGAGATCCTCATACAAATTCAAGTAAGTCAGTGTGTGTGAAAATCATATAATTGAGGACTCTTGTCTGTAAGAGATGCAAGCATATTTGAGAGAAGACAAGATTAGTTAATATATATACCATGTTCCAGTCTGATGTGGGATGTGTTACAGTTTACTAAAAGGAATTATTTGGATGGCAGCATAGTAATAGGAAGCATATTTATGACAGTGTTGTAATGGGAGGAGTATGGATGACAGCACAGTAATAAATAACATGTAGGTGTGAGCATACTAATATTAAGCATGTGTGTGTCAGCATAGTAATAGGAAGTATATGGATTATGGATGACAGCAGAGTAATAGGAAGTATGTGGGTGAAAGCATAGTAATAAGAAGTATATGGATGACAGTATAGTAATAGGAAGCATGTAAGTGATAGTGAAGCAACAGTAAGCTTGTAAGTGACAGTATAGTAACACAAAGCATGAGTATGACTACATAGTAATAGGAAATATATGGATGACAGCGTAGTAATAGGAAGTAAGTGGATGACAGCATAGTAATAGGAAATATGTGGGTGGCAGCATATTAACAGAAAGCATGTGGATGACAGCATAGCAATAAGAAGTATGCAGGTGTCAGCATAGTAACAAGAAGAGTATGGAGGACAGCATAGTAATAGATAGTATTTGTTTGACAGCATAGTAATAGGAGATGTATAGATGACAGCATTATAACAGGAAGCATGTGAATGACAGCATAGATATATGAAGTGTGTGTACTCTGTCATACACATGCTTCATAGATATATAAAGCATGTATATGACAGAGTAGTAATAAGAAGTGTCTGGATGTCAAGGTAGTAACAGGAAGTATGTGGATGACAGCATAGATATATGAAGTGTGTGTACTCTGTCATACACATGCTTCATAGATATATAAAGCATGTATATGATAGAGTAGTAATAAGAAGTGTCTGGATGACAAGGTAGTAACAGGAAGTATGTGGATGACAGCATAGTAGCAGGAGAAGTAGGGATGACAGCATAGTGATAGATAGTATGTCCGTGACAGCAAAGTAAAAGGAAATATATGGATGACAGCATAGTTAAAGGAAGTGTGTGGGTGACAGTATAGTACTAGTAAGCTTGTAGATGACAGCATATAAGTATGATGCATGAGTACGACAGCTCAGCAATAGGAAGTTTATTGAAGATAGCATAGTAATAAGAAGCATGTCAGTGACAGCATTGTAACTGGAAGTGTATGAATGACAGCACGGTAACAGGAAGTTTGTAGGGACAACTTAATAACAGGAAGTGCATGGATGATAACATAGTAATAGGAATTGTATGGGTGACAGGCAAGTAACAGGAAGTATGTGGATGATGTATACTACTAGTAAGCATGAGGAAGGCAGCATAGTAATATGAACTAAGTTGGTGACAGCATAGTAACATGAAAAGTATGGATGACAGTGTAGTAATAGATATTCACAAATAAAATATAAACCATCCAAACATAGCCAAAGCTAAGAATACAACATCCATGGGATCAGATGACATCCTCGGCTGTGTACTACATGAACTACAATATGAACTGGCACCTCACCTAAGTATCATGTTTAATCATAGCCTCACCTCAGGTTTCGTGCCCACTGAGTGGAGCAGACCTACAGTTATCCCACTCCAGAAGGGGGGATCTACCTTGGATCCCGGAAATTACCATCCCATCAGTCTGATGAGCCTTATCTGCAAGGCCATGGAGTGTATTATCATGGAACTTAAAAACAAAGACATTGGCAACCTTCAAACCAATTTGGGCTTGTAAAGGGCCGAGCTTGTCTCCTGAACCTGAATGACTTCTTCGAATCAGTCTCCAGAGCCATAGACAAGGGTAAGATGGTCCACACATCCTATCTAGACTTTGCCAAGGCCTTTGACACCATCCCCCACTCTGGAATCATAGATAAACTTATTAAGCTGGGCATTAATCCCTATGTCACCCAATGGGTTGCTAACTGTCTTACTGATAGAACCCACACTGTAAAAGTAGCTGACTCCAAATCCAGCTCCAGACAAGTGACAAGTGGAGTACCTCAGGGTTCAGTCCTGGGACCACTCTTGTTTGACATCTACTTCTCTGAAGTACAGACCAACACTAAGGGACTCTGGCTAACAAAGTTTGCAGATGACTGCAAACTGGGAGCCATTATTGAATCCCCAAATGATGTGGATACTCTACAAAAGGGCCTTACAGAAACAGATTCTTGGTGGCAGAGCCATGGGCTCAAGCTCAATGCCAAGAAATGTATAGTTATCCCCTTTGGGAAAAAACATGTACCCATGAATTACCATATAGGTGGCAGTACACTAAACACCGAAAGTGTGATGAGAGACTTAGGGACACAGGTGGACAGTGGTCTCACCTTCGATAACCACATCGCCACAACAGTCAGGAAATCCTTCTATGTGGCACACCTCATCACTAAGGGATTTTCATCCAGAAAAAATGAGGTCATTGTCCCACTGTACTCATCCCTCATTAGACCCATTATAGAATACAACACCCTGTTTGGTATGTACCTCTCAAGACATCTGCAACAACTGGAAAGGCCGCAGAAATACGTCACTAAAAGAATCACAGGCCTAAAGCAGATGCCCTACACTGACTGCTTTAAAAAAACTCCAGCTATACTCTGTCGCATATCGTCTACTCAGAGGTGATCTCACTTAACATACAAGGCCATGTCAAATCCAGAGCTGTTGGACATGCTACACTTAAAGAAATCCCAATCCCTCAGAGCCACACGCTCCAGGGATCTAAACCTTGTCATCACAATAAACAAAACATGCTGGAGGGATAGGTTCCTGACCCAGAGACTCCCCAGACTCTGGAATAGATTGCCCATACATGTCAAGCAGAGTGCCTCTTTGGCCCTCTTTAAAAGGAACCTTGATGATTGGATGGGAGAAAGGAAATTCACACCGGGGATCATGTCAGTCACCCTGCTAGACAGGGGTCCAGGGAAGTAAATAGTGTGGGAAGAAATTGCCAGGGAATTGTTATGGCTAGGCTTGTATAGGCCCTAGGGCTGATAGCCTAGTACCAACCTATGAACCTATGAACCTATATATATTTATTAAATATTAGCGCTTTCATGCTATTAAAATGCACTTCTTCAGACATGATAAAATACAAAACTCACTCTATATATATTCTAAAAGCTAATCAAGACAGAAGTCAGCAATTAGACAATCAAGTAATCGTTGAATCAATGTTGTAATTTACATGCTTTCAATGTGGGTTTTAAAGGTACATTCACATTTGTGATACTGTGAATAAGGTGGAGGTAGCTGAAGTAAGATGGATTACTACTTTGCAAGCACATAGGGCTCCTGGCCTGAATGTGAATGTACCTTTAAAATCCATACTGAAAGCATGTAAATTGCGACATTGATTCAACAATTACTTGATTGTTTAATTGCTGACTTCTGTCTTGATTAGCTTTTAGAATATATACAGAGTGAGTTTTGTATTTTATCCTGTCTGAAGAAGTTCCTTTTAATAGCATGAAAGCACTAACATTTAATAAATATATTTTTATTTTATTGGCCGTGTTTGGATGGTGTATATTTTATTTTATTCATGAATTGCTTTTTGATACACCCAGCATCTGGATGACAGCATAGTAATAGGAAGTATGTGGGTGTCAGTATAGTAATAGGAAATGTATAAATCACAGCATAGTAATAGGAAGTATGTGGGTGTCAGTATAGTAATAGGAAATGTATAAATCACATCATAATAATAGGAAATATGTAGGTGTCAGCATAGTAATAGGAAATGTATAAATCACAGCATAGTAATAGGAAGTATGTGGTTGTCAGCATGGTAATAGGAAATGTATAAATCACAGCATAGTAATAGGAAGTATGTGGGTGTCAACATAGTAATAGGAAATGTATAAATCACATAGGAAGTATGTGGGTGTCAGTATAGTAATAGGAAATGTATAAATCACAGCATAGTAATAGGAAGTATGTGGTTGTCAGCATGGTAATAGGAAATGTATAAATTACAGCATAGTAATAGGAAGTATGTGGATGTCAACATAGTAACAGGAAATGTATAAATCACAGGATAGTAATAGGAAGTATGTGGGTGTTAGCATAGTAATAGGAAACGTATCAATCACAGCATAGTAATAGGAAGTATGTGGGTGTTAGCATAGTAATATGAAATTTATAAATTACACCATAGTAAAAGGAATTATGTGGGCGTCAGCATAGTAATAGGAAGTGTATGGATAATAGTATACCACATGTGAACAGGAAATGTATGGCTGACAGCATAGTAACAGAAAGTATGTGGCTGCCAGTATAGTAATAATAAGTGTATGGATGAAAGCATAATAATAGGAAATATGTGGCTGTCCACATGGTAATAGGAACTGTATGGATGACAGTATATTAATTGAAAGCAAGTGGATAAAGATATCATACATCTTATTCATATGCAATAAGATGCACACACATACTTCCAGTTGTTAAATTCAAATCACAGATGATTTATACTACCATAAACATTTAGTTCAGTTACCATAGTCATGTCAGTAACCATACTGACTACTGGCCAGATCCCAGAAATTGATTTGGTTTAGCTGCTGACTAAAGATGAATTTTTCTAACATGTTGGTATAAAGGGACAGAAGCAGAACATATTAAGAGTCTGAGAGTTAGCTGAACCCCCAAGCCTGTGAAGGACAGCCATTTTTACCATAAGTAGGGCATAAACCACACTGACTGATGGACAGAACTCAACGGCAGTGATACGATGTGTCATTGGACCATGAACTACATTATAAAAGCATTAGGCAGAATCAGAGAGAAGCAACAATCATATATTTTTTCAGTCTTATATTGAACAGCTACCATTGTGAAAGGAAACAACTGCTGCCTCTTGCCTTTCTGCACAGACAAGCATTCGCTGAAGTTCCTGTCCCTTAGCAAGAATACAGTCAATCTTCTTTCAAGACTTTCATGTATTGTGCCTCAGCATAAAGCCCAGAAAGACTTGTGTAATGAATCTACCTATCTAAAATGCTGCTTTAAGGCACACTGTTAAGTCAGACATGTATAACACTCTTATTATGCCTAAAGAAAGAGCATCTGCCACAGCCACAGCTGTCCTGTCATTAGTGTCTGTCACGATATATAATTCAAATCCAGCAGTTCCTATATAACATCAAACAAGTTTATGTAGTGTTGGGCATATGCCTTTATTTTTAAAATTGGCTTTATTCATTTCTTTGCAGGAAAGCAGTCATAATGTCATATCATGATATACCATCCACATACAATCATATAATAATTTCCATGGTTCAGAATATAAGATTGATAAAATAATTCTAATAACTGTCCTCATGATATGTAATACATTTATTCATATATCCTCTTACTATTAATGGTGCTAAATTTTTATATACATCTTTGACTGCACTGATGCATCCCTTCCTCATATTACATTGAAATGACTCAAATAAGAAGAAAACATAAGTTCCAATTAAAACTAAAATTATTATATACCCAACTAGATACAGTGACATTGTCAGGTTACAGTAATCAACACAGTATCTACTCATATCTTCAAGCCTACTCTGTGCTTATGGACAACCATTGCCTGACAAACTGATTTAATATAATGCTTAGGTCATTCTAGGTCCCTACAGCCATGCAACCATCTTTCTTTTCCATCATAAAACGTCAATAAAGTATCTATAACATTCTCAGTAATTCTTTAGCAGAAACCATAATAAACAAAACACATTTGTTTATAATCCAAATACTGTCATATATATTCATGTTGAAATCACATCACAAATAAAGGCTAATAAGCCCACTCCTATACACTGTAAATCACTTTATCACTATTATAATCTGAACAGTAAATCAACGATCTTGAGTTACTTCATCCCAGTCAGAAATATTTGCCAAGCACTACTCATACAACATCTTCTTTAATATTTCACACAATCTAGGCACGTCCAGTCATGGCCACTCAGCTTGATGCACTCATCCTCATGCAACAAGCAGGCAGAATCAAGCAACTGTTGAGGCTAGACCCTTCCCCATATCATATACGAGGACAGCATATGACAAACCATTGAATGCTAGCTGAACCCCATCGTGGATCAGTACCCACTGTTTAGCAAGTTGGACAGGCAGTCATCTATACAAAAAAGCTTTAGTCAATACTTGTGTTTTCAAATACAGAGGTATTTTTTTAACATGTATTATGATCAATATTCAGTAAACTCATTCAAAGACTCATGAGATAACAGAAATGCCAGGCTGTGGCCACCTTACACTGTCTGCCAAGGCAAAAAGATCCCCCAGACCCCAAGAAAGTGAGCTGTTACCTAATATGCTGAACCATATACAGACAATCCTAAATCAAAGCCAAATATCAGAGATTAGCCTGTCTTTGTTCAATACAAATACAAGTATTAACATACACATCTGAATTCTCATCTATAAACACATTTATTTAACACAATACATTTATAATATACTCGTTTTATATATGTTATATATAGCACTACATTACTGGAAAAGATCCCATCACTATCTCTGCATAGTCAAGGCACCAGTACATGAAGCATGACCTATCAGGGCCTCTGGAATTACTATTTAACTGTAGCCTCCAAACAGGTTTCATGCCTCATGAATAGAGAAAGGGAACAGTCATCCCTCTGCACAAAGGTGGGCCATATACAGACCCTGGAAACTACAGACCCATAAGTATCTCTAGTCTTATATGTAAAGCCATGGAGATAATTATTGTGGAGATGATCAATAGAGATACAGTAAACCTCCAGACACTGGACCCAGTCCAGTTTGTTTTCGCCAAGGGCAGATCATGCCTACTCAAACTGGTGGACTTCTTTGAGAAGGTCACCAAAGCAATGGATGAGGGCAAAACTGTTCACATTGCCTACCTTGACCTGGCCAAGGCATTGACCCACTCGGGCGTTGCTGATAAACTCAAGAGGTTAGGTACACACCTGGGTGTCACCCGGTGGATAACCAACTGGCTCACAGGCAGAACCTAGGAAGTTAGAATTCATGGGTCCACCACTACAAAGAGGCCAGTCACAAGGGAGTCCCTCGGTGATCAGTCCTTGGACCACTCCTTTTTGACATTTACTTCTCAGAACTCAAGGCCAGTGTCAGTGGTCTCTGGCTGACTAAATTTGCAGATGATTGCAAATTAGGAGCTGTCATGAATCTCTCACTGACACAAGTGTTCTCTAGGAGGGGCTGACATAGACAAACAGCTGGTGTCAGAGACATCGACTAAAACTTAATGTAAAGAAATGCATAATAGTATCTTTTGGGAAGTCATCCCTTCCTGGTAACTTGACCCAGTAGTCAGGCACTTAGGGACACACATAGATAGTAATCTAGCCTTTGACCATCATGGGTCTACAGTGGTGAAGAAATCATTCTATGATGCACAACCTATAAACAAAGGTATGGCATTAATTCCAAGGAAGTCATTGTTCCACTGTATTCAGCATTCATCAGACCTATCATTGAGTACAATGTCCCTTTGGTATGTACCTAATCAGGCATACCCAACAATTGGAATGTCCACAGACGTTCCTCACTAAAAGAATACAGGGCATAACTAAAATGTCCTATGCAGACTGCATCAAGGCCCTATCCCTGTATTCTGTCTCCTACAGGCTTTTGAGGGGAGATCTATGCCTGGCATATAGGGTATGGTCAGACCCACTTTGATGGACCTCCTGCATATACAATAAACAAACAACACCAGAATTACCCATTCTAAAGACTTAAACCTTGCTTGTGATATAAATAGGTCCTGCTGGAGAGATAAGTATGTATCCCAGAGACTACCCCGCCTATGGAACAGGCTCCCCATCCATGTGAAGCAGAGTTCCTCCCTAACCCAATTCAACTGTAACTTGGACAATTGGATGGGAAACAAGAAATTCATCGTTGGTTTGGCACCTATGTCTCTAATGGACATAGATAACCTGTAAAGGGTTCATCTCTCAAACCTCTGCTTACACTTTTCAAGGGTATCAGAACTTGTCAGAGATTTGGGATGCATGGCTGTTCTTAAAAAGGCCCATGTGGCAGTTAGCCTAGTAAATACCTATAAACCTATGAACCACTATAGTAATGGGTGCTAACTCTAACCCTGCCCCCAACCCTAACTCTACACTGTAATTTAAAAACAAGTTTCGTGTAACACTATCTCTGTACAAAACAGACTTGGACACACAATTATGCACAGACACATACTGCTAACACTACATCCATCCCCTCACCTAGCCCCAACCATAACACTAAAGTACATGCACTCACACAGAAACATAGAAAACCTATCCCTAACCCTAGCCATAGCCATAACACTCAACCAAATTCACAAACACTTTCACCCTTCCAAACCCCATTCAACTGTTTCAACAAAACATAGCATTGACATTTTAAGTGTTCAACCACCCATACATTCTGCATTACACACCACCACAACTAGCATTTGTTGACCAACTATTTGTTTGACAAATGGCAAGAGAGCTATGTGTGTGTGTGATTATATACAGCTTGGTACAATCAGACCAATCAGCATATACTTTTTGAATATGAATTTTCCTTTACCTTAACATTGGCATTTATTTCCCTTTTTTTACCTTAGCGTTTAATCATTTGAATTTTTTGCATCTTGTTAAGTGCTCCTGGAGTATGTTTTGAGGAATAGCACTGTTTAAAAATAGTTTCTCTGTTTAATCCAAATTCTTTGTTTCTAATTAAGTCATGTTGCATTTGTTGTTTAAAAATGATGTTTACTTATATTTTTCTATTTTAGAACATATTAGTTGTGTCCAATAAATTCATTTTATATTCAGATAATTTACATACATTTTAAATATATTCTAGCTTCAATTATTTTGATATTTTCTTGTTTTCTTGCTTCAAAGTATACCAAAATGTCAGAATCTTAAGAAAATAAAGATTATATAGATAAAAGAGATATAACTCTTCCCTTAAAATATCAGCTCATAATAATCAATACTTACAGATAACATCCCTTTCCCACTTTCTGTTCAAATGTATCTAATTAATTAATTAATTAATTAATTAATTAATTAATTAATTGAACAATTCTGCCTTTTTTTGCATTTTAATCAGAATGGTTTTAAGCTACATTACTTTCTTCAGTTAAGTTAAAAAGCAACACAAATTATGAATGCTACTAAGTTGCAGTGATTTGTAAACCTAACAGTTTGGTGATTGGTTCTGGTTACCATTTAATAACTACATTATTTACTATGTTCTTATAGACATTAATTACACTAGTTTTAATTAAAATGATTTCATTTAAAAGCATATCAGACATTCTTGAAATGTTAATAAGATTTTTTTTTCTACAATAAAAAAGTAAATTGTAACAATGCTAACAAACAATTACTTAAATCTCAAGATTTCCATATTCATTTTAGTTACTTGGAATGTATTTATTTTGTTGTCTATCTGGTTTAATATGGTTGAAAGGCACATTATTTTTACATCTAAGCTTAAAGAACTCTTTAGTAACTATGTATAAAACTACATTTTTTCTTATTGCAAACACTGCAATTCTTTGCAGTCACTGACACTTTAATAATTTTTTTAGATTCCATTTACAAATTAGTATTTTTACTTTTTTTTGGATGTTAAACTGTGATAAACTGTGGCCTATACTAGAAGAATAGAGTTAATGCACACAATTATAACTGCAGTCGATGTGGGAGGCTGACATAATAGCTAAGATGTGTACCATACAAGATACAAGGTGCAAGGTTTGATTCTCACATGGGGTAATTGGCTAGGCTTAAAATGGCCTTCAAGGGTGGTTTGCCTAGTATGAACCTATTCCTAGATTGAGCGACTGTTTTTCCTATTCCTTTCGTTTTCATTAGTTTCGTCTCTTAGTATTTTTAAATTATTACTTTTTTGTTGTAGTAGATTTCAGTTATCTTCATGTCTCTACTCTACTTTTACTTAAACTTTGGTGAGATCTGTTCTTGGGTTATTCTTTAACTGTGTTCATTTAATAGAGTGTGTACTTTTGCTTGCCTGTGTGGCTGGATATTATGCCTGTGGAGAATTTCAAACTTTTCTGACACTGCTGATTACTTTTGCTGATAAGCTAGTAATTTTTTTCTGCTCTCTGTATAATTCAATGTCATTCTTTATGTCAGATGGCAATGAACTCAAAACAGCAAATATTATCTTGGAGAAAGCTTTCTCCAATCTTAGACAGAACAATTTTTGGATAGAACAAAAAGTATTATGACACTGAATCTGCGAAAAATAATGTAATAACATGAGAAAAATAGGACAGCCAGATACATGAATGTCTTCATAAAATATATACAATCTGTATTCAGGAACATACCTAACACATTTTTTGTGATGTCTACTCACTCAGGAAGATTAGACTAAGTGTAGACATAGTCTACACATTATGATAACCTTCATTAATCCACCTTGATATTTAAGGTTGCAAGAAAATCAGTAGGAAAACTAAGGAGGAAGAAGGTGGGAGTTATGCTTGTGTTGTCTATTCACTCAGAATGGTGTAAACTTAGTGTAGGCATTTGTGAATATGGCTCATGGATTTCATACCTGGAGATAGCATTTCTACAACTTGAAGCAGTTTATGTAGCAAGAAGTACATAAGGGACTGGTTCATTCCTTGACAGGGAGTCATTTAATTCTGCTAAGATGCGGTACTGCTCTGTTTGATATCTATCCATCCATCCATGCACAACCTCTTTTTCCCATTTTTGCACACGGGGTTGGGTTGTCACTTCAACAGTGACAATCATCTAGAGCCAAGGTTCACATTCCTCTGTGGTACCCTCATAATGCTAAATGCTGAAACACTTTATAAACTAAACTGGAATAGCTTCTCATTTCATCTCATTTCCAACACGAAAAATGTACATTCTTGGCTGGATAGGATAATAATCTTCCCAGTTTACTTATGAGACTTATCTGACATTTGTCTAGTCCTGTTATATGAGTGTTGGATTTCAGAATTATAGAGCCATCTAGTTTATGAGAAAGGAGCAACTCAAAATCCATAAGACAATGAAGTCAGGCAGCTAAATATTTAAAAAGGCAAGCCTGAAGAAATAGGCATACTACTTGTACCAAGACGTAAGATAAGATAAATTTAGATAACTTTTTGATGACAGCAAAACAAATCAAAAACACGGAGTGAGCCTTGAATTGTAAACTATCAACTTCCTACAGAATGAGTGCATGATTTTGAAAAAAAGACAGTGTCTTTCTAAGGAGACCTGAGAATAAGAGAATCTGTGTTTCACTCTGAAGACAACAATATCATTTACACAGAAATTTGTAAGAAGACAAAGGCGAATTATAAATAAGGAGAAAAGGCCTTCTTCCAAACCAGATTTACAGGTAAGTAAGCAACAGCCTCTGAGGCTTTTTTTATTACACCCTGGTTACAATAAAATACTAAAGTCTTAACATGAGTTTGCAGCTTAAGTTTGCAAAACAGCGCAATGAAGACAATAAGCTTCCGGTGCATTACCTGAAGCATATCGATAAGGCAGTACTGAATGGACTCACATTAATAAACAAACTAAATTTTTTTTATGTAAGTTGTAGAATGGCAAGGACCACTACTTGTTAATAGGTACAGTTTGCATTTATCCATACAGAATGCTTTTAACCATTTTGCTTCAGATTCAAATGCAAGCTACATTTCAACATTTATCACAAGTAGTCCCAAAAGTATCCCTGGCCAAGGAAGTTTTATTTTCTTAATTACAGCACTACTAACATAACTTTATATCCCAGACAAGTTACAGGTATACGCTGTTACGAAAACACCATGATATTGAATGTTTCATGATGAAATAATTCAATAGATAGTTTCACAGAGTAAATTAATTCAGCAAAACAGAGAAGAGCTATAGAGATAAGTTAACAGTTTTGACGAGTAATAATGGATGTCTAAGAGAAATGGCAATAGTTGCCTCAATATTATACAATATCACAGTGTAAGTTTATCAGAATGCATGCCATTGAAAGGCAGTCTAGCTTTTCACAATACTCTGACTGTCAAAAGTTATTTGTTTCACAAGAGCAGACAAATTCATGCTATTAATTATTAATCCTATTAATTTTACATCTTTGAAAATGTTGTAATCAGGTTACAAAAATGTTCTGGGGCTATCTCTAGACCTTTGTGCAATGAATGGACTCCATGGGCATCACATAAAAATTCATTATGTTTGAATTTGGGATATGAAGAAGATGACCTTTGCAATGAAAGTATCAGAGTCCCTAAGACGAAGAGGGAATCCCACCTGGGCAATGAGAACTGTGGACAAAGGGGTCTCTTTCCACGAGTACAGAAAATGCAATTCAGAAATATGTTAGCTGCAAAAAGAAAAGACCCTGTTTTCAGGTAATCTGCATATTTCTATGTCACTGGAAATTGCTGCTAATCCTAATCAACACTTACTTGTGGTAAGTACCTCTGACAGTCCATGCATCTCACTGGCACAGGGGCCCCACTCTCCCACCAATATGCACACATTAAAATACACACACACACACACACACACACACACACACACACACACACACACACACACACACACACACACACACACACACACATACCTGTTACAGTCCCCGAGTTGACAGAATGTTCCTTATGAATTCTCCTATTTTTACCCTGATAAATCACGAATGATTACAGTCAGTCAATAATACCAAATAGTAGAGATTGATTTTTCTTATAGCTCACAAAGTACATCATGATGTCCACCTGTTACACTACTATTTAAATGCCTCAGTGAATTCACAAAGCGCATCATGATGTCCACCTGTTACACTACTGTTTAAATGCCCCAGTGGATTCACAAAGTGCATCATGATGTCCACCTGTTAGACTACTGTTTAAATGCCCCAGTGGATTCACAAAGTGCATCATGATGTCCACCTGTTACACTACTGTTTAAATGCCTCAGTGGATTCACAAAGTGTATCATGATGTCCACCTGTTACACTACTATTTAAATTCCTCAGTGAATTGTTTAAAAGTCTCCCTGGTGTTGTCTAGTGTTCCTTGTAGCTTAATCATGAAACTTACAGCATGACTGTTTCAATCTGACCCCCCCCCCCATCTTTACAACAGTCCCAGAGTCTGTCCCTGCTCTGTTCCATGTATACCACAGACAATTACTAATAGTTCACAAAACACAACCCAAAGTAAGCTCTCTCAATTAGTGTAAAAACTAAAGTTCTGGGTTACTAAGGAGCAGCTTTCCGTGCCAAAGGTTCAGGGTCTGAAGACCCCCCCCCCACCCTTTTTTGCTATAATGTATTTCAGTGGCTTACAGTCCAAGTTAAAGAGTATCCCTAGTGTCTAGCAGTGATGTGGAGGATTAAAGCTTTTATTTAAGTGGAGAAAATGCAATGTTTTTAGTGCCCCATTCCCCACCCAGATGTTTGATTTGCTGCTGCTAATGTACTGTTAACATTTTACTTGTGTTAGAGTATCCCTGGTGTCTAGTGTATCACACCTACATACTTCAGGTTAGTGTAGGAAACTTTGAGGTATGAGGTATGACAACCCTCTTCACACACACACACACACACACACACACACACACACACACACACACACACACACACACACACACACACACACACACTCAACAGAAACCATTCATCCCTCTGCATACACTCACACATGCAGCTACATACATTCTGGTAGACAAGGTAGATAACTCTATGCTAATTAACCATGTGCTGTTATCTGACAGCATTGCCACCTATCCGTTTTTTTTTTCTTTTCTGTACTATCCAGAAACCATATCCAGTGTCCAGAAGTCTGGAAAACACTGTACAAACTCTGGTATTCTGTTTAAAAAAATAACAGACTACTGGAATTTGTTAAATCTATAGATTTACTATGCTTTTTTTTTTTTACACAAAATCATAGTGAATTAGCAGAAAAAAAAGCATCTCAAATGGGAAAAAGAAGGCATTCCTCCTCATTTGACATGATGAAGACATCACAAAATGGGAAAAAAATGGGGAACAAGAGGAGAGAAGGTAGGTGCAGTTGTGGGAGGTACTAGGTTTGTGGCCTTGGTCCAGTTTTTGCCACAATGAAAGGTGACAACCCTAACTGGGAGTGATCACATGGTTAATATGTCACTCTCCCAGAATGCCTCATTATCATTTCCTTTAGGCCACTGAAACAGCCCACTGTGGTGTTTTACCTCTTCATGGTACAGCACCGTGGAGGGGCTGTTTCTGAAGAGGAAATGGTTACAAGTAGTGGTAAAAAGCTTTTATCACTGACAGTAACCTTTCTGAATTCCAGATGACTTTTAAAAAGAAATAATTTTGTTTTTATTGTCAGCCTATATAAAAATGAAAAGAATTCTCTGGAATTTTGAAAAAAAAGAGAACTTTTAAAACACTGAATATATTTATTATGATCACAAATGGGTGCTATATGGTATACATAGATCATAAATAACATTAAGAAAATAAATTGTAATAATGTTTTGTTTAGGCTTTTCATGCCATATTCATTTGAACATAGTTTTAAATTTCAAATTCTTGAATTCCATACATATCATAACTAAGGTTAGAACTCTGCCAATATTGTTATGTATAAAGGAAGCAAATCATAATGTCAGCTTTTAGCATCTACATTTCATTTTATTTCTATAATTTAATGGTCATATTTTATCTTTCTGAATGAACTATTTAAACTGTTTTGTTTGTTACCAAGGTAGTCCTAAAACTGACATTTGGTGAAATGTATATTGACTGCTTTTTGATTAATATAAAATAATTTTTATTGTTTGTGAGTATGTTTGTTTTTTATTTCCTCTAGATATACATTCCTGCTCTAGAGTTTCATTTAGTTATTAGTGACTTGCAGAACTGGCTTTCATCATATAGTCTGTGTCTTTCCCCTTCATTACCAGATATGAAAAATATTTGACACTTTACCAAAACACAAACACACACACACACACACACACACACACACACACACACACACACACACACACACACACACACACACAAACACGTGCAGACAAATGTGTCTGTGCATGCACACTCACACACAAACATGCATATGCGCGCGCGCACACACACACACACACACACACACACACACACACACACACACACACACACACACTACTAACATTCAAATCTTCAACTAATGTATGACAAGACAAAAAGACATAATAACTACTAAAGTTCGGTCTTGCTACTCAATTTTGAATCACCTTATTCAAAAGTCTACAAGACAGAAGAGAGCTATTCCTTTTAATATTTGATACATAGGGCTCAATAGGAGTTACTAATTACAGCAATTAATTCTAGTCAAAACTCTGGACTCCTTCAAACAGACAATAACATCTGCAGGTTTATATTATTCTCCAGTAGGCATAATACTATTGTTTAACTATAAACTGAATCTAACTGCAGACAGTCCCTGAGAGAGAAGCATTTTCCTTTAACTTTTAATATGAAACACTCCTGCCCTTAAACTGTCAACTAGAAATCCACATGCAATCTACAGTCAAATTCAAATAGTTCTCTAATGTTCCTCAGACCACAGTTTATATCTAGGTTTTGGAGATAAAAATAGCTTTATTTAAATAATTCCTGCAGAAATAAACTAACTACTCTCAAAAACACAAAAATAAACAACATATGCAAATGTTGGATTAAAAGAGATATCTTACCTTGATGACACTTGTTCCTGCAAACATTTTGATGAAAAAGGGCAATTACAAACACTAAAAGAATCAACCCCCAGTGTTTAGTCCCACAAAATGGAAATAAATACCAGTCTAGTAGATTTGCTAATAAGCTCATAGATTTGTAAATATGTGATGTTAATCTGTCAGTATTCAAAATCCTATTACTTACCACTCTCATATTTATAAATGAAATTTCTTAATATATGTAGAAATACTTTAAATGGATTTTACCCTGCTAATGCTAAGTATTTAACTCACTATAATACCTCTAAGATGTTAAATGTCACACCTACACCAGCCTACACACATCTATACATTCAAGAACATTTTCTGACAAAACATACTAAAAAGCACAGGCCAGACTTATAAATGCAATTAAAAAAGGTACAATGATGTTAACAGTAAAAAGCTCCATTTACAGTAATAATATTTAATGCATTCACAGTCTTTGCATCGGTTCTGAAATATATTCTAGTACATGGAGACCTGCAATTATGCTCCAGAATTGGAAAAAAGATAAACCTGTTAATGCACTTCTTTAGTGCAAGACCCAACTGTAACAGCACTTTCAAAGGGGTGTGACAAATGTTATACACCACCTAAGAGCTGTTATAACTGGGTATAAGGGAAGGGACATTTTTTCACTCTTAACAGTCCCCGAATACCTTTTTGTTTATGACCACATAAAAAAAAAACAACCCTAATTTAAATAAGTTACTTATAGACTAATGTCTATAAGTAACCTATTTAAATTAGGGTTGTTTTTTTTTTTCTTATTTGCTATCAATGTGGAGACACTCTCTAAGTATTTTACAGCTTTCAAAACTGGTAAACACTTTTTTTTGTAACAGATAGTACATGTAGTATATAAAACTTCATGCATTATGAATAGTTATGATGACGTCTCACTGATCATAACCCATTACTATGTGTTCACGACATGGGTGCCAAGATTCACCTCTTGAGCTTCGGTCTCAAGGTGAAATTCTTGACATCCATGTCTTGAACCCATAATAACGTGATTATGATCAGAAACCTGATCATAACCCTCTTATTATATAATGCACACTCATCCAGAATTATATTTTGCTGTAAATTTATCTTGACAACTGTACAGCCTAGATCTAGAATGTCAGAGCATGTTTGCTCAGGCAGACTTCAGCTTTCATGTGACACCAACAAATTCTCAGTGCTTACTTATTAAGATATTTACATACATATTATGTTTAGAAATAACAGTGAATATCTTATGCTGTATAATATACACTGCAAATACCAATATCAGTGTACTTCAGCATCACCTAAGATTTTACCTGAGGCCAAACAGTTGTTTGCAATTCACTTGATTCTGGAAATATTAATCTTCATAATTAATGGCAAACAACTAACAATAACTCTCACCATGACGATTTATACCATGGCCCTGAATAAGGCAGTTCTATCAGTTATACAAATATGAATGCAAATGTAAAACTATGAATAACAAGTGACAAAGCTGTCATTAACATCACCAGTGTAGGACATCCAGGAATAAGATTATCTAGACCTCAGCCTTTCTGAGCTGCCTATTATTGACTTAGTTGACGAAGCCAACCCTCAAAAATGTCAGGGCAGCATAAAGAGCAGTGGGTGTTAAACGAAGAACACAAAAAAACGCGCTAAAGACATGAATGAGTTAACATTTGCATTAATGTAGTCAGCTTCAAAATAATAGTATTATGTTGTTTAATCTAGTTGTCTTCTATAAAATGTTAACGTTCTCATATTTACACATGAGCTATTGTGAAATTACCAGGCTGCTATCAAATCTTTTTTTTTTATGAAACTCAGTATGTAAAATTTCATGAATATAAGTTAGAAGTTGTTAATATGTGTACAGCATCTTGGCTCATATCTTATCAAATGATTTCATTTGCCCACTTTGCCAGTTAACTATTAAAAAATAAAGAAAGGATATATGTGTGTGTGTGTGTGTGTGTGTGTGTGTGTGTGTGTGTGTGTGTGTGTGTATATATATATATATATATATATATATATATATATATATATATATATATATATATATATATATATATATATATTTATTTGTAATACGTGTGTGTATGTGTATATATTACGTTATGTATAAATGTGGTCTGTGTGTGTGTGTGTGTGTGTGTGTGTGTGTGTGTATGTGTGTGTGTGTGTGTGTGTGTGTGTGTGTGTGTGTGTGTGTGTGTGTGTGTGTGTGTGCACGCATGTGTAAGTGTGAAGGCTTCTCCTACAGACACTTAAATTATTTAGTTACAGCTAGTCAAACATGACTATCAAACACAACACAATCCATCCATCCATCTACAACCCCTTTTTCCCCATTTTTGCACATCGGGTAAGGGTGTCACCTCAACAGTGATAATCATCTAGAGCAAAACAAAACACAGTCGAAATCAAATAAAGCAAAAATCTCCATCCTCATAATTTTGATTTTCAAATATTACAGGAGATAAACAGCACAACATAAAAAGGCACAGAAAAAATACACTTGAATGTTCCATTCTGCTGTTTGGTAATGGAATGTATCATGTTATATTATTAGGGTATTGCAGGAAGGCAAGCCTCCCCCCACCCTAACCTGGAACCCTGATATGAGGGCTTGCAGGCAACACACATCCTACTACTGATCTATTTTAACTACATCACTCTGTTTAAGAGAGAGAGGACAATATCAGATTTACTGCGAAAAGTGAATCTTGTTCTTACTCCGAGGTGTCATGGCCTCAGACAGAGAATAAACAGCAAGAAAGATGAGCAGGTACATGCCCCACCCCCACTCAGGTAAATGGGCTTGTTCCCATGCAAACACACCATTCTCTTGTTTAAATTATGGTACTCACCCATTTTACTTTGCTTCAAATTCTTCATGTATAGAAGTTCTTTGCTGAAAGTTTTGTGCTATTTAGCTTCTGGTCCAATGCTATTTATTTATTTACTATTTGTGTCCTTTCTATGATACCTCAGCATATCACAGGTGTCAAGCTAAAAGTGTTACAGACAGTGCAACATAAATTTAAAGAATTCTAGGGCAGGAAAAACTGCCAAAAATTATTTACATAAGCTGTACTAATGGATGAGATCAATATGCTTTCTGTGGCAAAATAAAATGGTAGTAATTCAGAAGTCAAAAAAAGCTATTTTGTATGCCTTTATGCATGTTGAATATTTAGTCTTCAGAAAAATGATGAATCAATTATTCACCTATGCTTGTATATTTTCTGAATATTGAGGAACTCAATGATACTCATTTTAGATACCTGATTTTATGGTTTTAACTAATACTACCAGAACATTCTGTACTCCAGAGCCTAATCTCACCATGTTCTCTTAACTTGGCAGGAATCTTCCAGAAAAGAAAGTGCCTCTGTAGGGCACCTCATAGAAGAAGGCAATAAAACCGAAACAGATTTTCAGCAATAATCCAACCAAATTACAGCATGTGGAAACATAGTGTTTATTTAGTATGTGAATACAGTAAGCACTTAAATCACTTCATGCAGAACTGGGAACATGTAATTAGAATGGTGAGCAGGGGAGAACATAAAAGCAATACATTGGTGGGTCTTTAAATGTACAGCCATAAATAATAAACAGAATCCTACGCATTCAGGTCTATTAGAACCAAAAATAACACATAGAAAAAAATATTATTAGCCTTTTCAAGTAAGCTACTGAAACTTTTTCTAAGGTACTTTTTGTGCTTTTATTTGTTGCATTGAATTATTATTATTTTTTTTATTTATTGTTGACCAGGTAAGTAAAGTTTTCCAAAGACCATGATCTGATCCTGAGGCAAGCAAATATTTTTGAGTATGCATTTTGTTTGGACACGTATTCACATAATGCAACAACATTCACGAAGAGAACACACTGCTAGGGTACACAGTAAATGCAGAAAATAAGGACTAATTGTCCAAATATTCCTATTTTGTTAAGTAGTTAGTTAAAACAGGCAACGACATAAGGGAACTGTATGTGTATCTGCAGTTGTTAAAATATTTCACCAAGACTATGAACCTATGACTTATATATGACTGTATAAGTTAGTATTGTATAATATGTGAAATCTATGAAACAGTTTCACAATAATACTGTACAGGACTTTATATGCTTGCATAGGCATATCAATAGAATACTCAGTTATTTTAAATAAAGTTGATGCATTCACAGTTATTACAATAGAAATATTCTGGTTAAAATAAATTAATTTAAAATGTGTAGCGTAACAGTGATGTTACAATGTTAGTATCTGTTGTAAGTAATTAGTGGGCAGTGTTTCACTTCAAGTGATTAATATTAGTGCCCTTTTCAAACATAAAATGGAAAATACATCTGGAAATTTTGTTTTTGTAGGTATTGATCCCTTATGGAGGACACATTTTTCTGAAGTTGATAGGCACAGAATTCTAGACAAAAAAGAGAGACTTTAGATTATAAATTTGGGTGCACTTTATAAACCTGGTTTGAATGAACATCTTTAAAAGTATTTATCTGTTTATTTGAGTAGTATATATTTTTCCAAAGCCTTTCTGCTGTTTATGATTCATTGTTATATATAAAGAAATAATTTCCTTAAAAGTGGTTTGCAACATGTATGGGTTTGCTAATGCAATATTCAGTTGGTGCTTATACATACATATTTTTATTTTTTATTTTTTGTAAGATGGAGTAGGTAATTTCATGTGTTAAAGATTTATGTACCTTTAAAATTTGGGTATATAAAGAGAATGGATGGCAATGGACTATACTATTCCACTGATGACGCCAGGGGGCAAAACTGGTTTGGAGTTTCTTGTTTGCTGAGACTGTTTGTCTGCCAGGAGCATTTGCTGGAATTAAATATTGTTGAAAGATCATTTTGCCATCTTTTTATTCCCTTTTTTCCTGAAGTATTGTGGTTTTGGTGGTGCTGGACTTTCATGTTGGTGTTTTATATATATATATATATATATATATATATATATATATATATATATCTATGGGTCTACTTCATAAGATCGACAGACCATTTGATCGACATTCATTTGGTCGACAGCTCATTTGGCCGACAACCAGTATTCAAGGCACTTAACGGGGATTTGCCCCCCCCAATGATGTGCGACCCTGGAGTTGATATATATAGTTAAGGGGGTGTGGGGGGCAAAGCCTCCCACATTGGTGGGTGTGGGGGGGGCGAAGCGCCCCCACCTATTTTTGTTTAAAATATGTAGTTGTTATATTTTCATGTTTTTAAACCCCCCACATCCCCTCTAACTATATATATATATATATATATATATATATATATATATATATATATATATCAACTCCAGGGTCGCACAACATTGGGGAGGGGGGCAAATCCCAGGTTTTGCCTTGAATACTGGTTGTCGACCAAATGAGCTGTCGACCAAATGAATGTCGATCAAATGGTCTGTCGATCTTATGAAGTAGACCCATATATATATATATATATATATATATATATATATATATATATATATATATATATGTTCATAGGTTCATAGGTAGGTACTAGGCTATTGGCCCTAGGGCCTATATAAGCCTAGCCAAACGGTACCCTGGCTTTTGCCACCCAAGAAAATTATTTTCCTGTGGCCCTGTCAAGCAGAGCCACAGAAGTGATCCCCGGGGTGAATTTCCTATCTCCCATCAAATCATCAAGATTTTTCTTGAAGAGTGCTAGTGAGGAGCTTTGTTTGATATAGATAGGTAGCTTGTTCCAGAGTATGGGAAGTCTCTGGGACAGGAATCTATCCCTCCAGCATGTTCTGTTTATTGTGGTGACAAGGTTTAGGTCCCTAGAGCATGTAGCTCGGAGGGATTGGGATTTCTTTACATGGAGCATGTCCAACAGCTCTGGGTTTGACATAGCTTTGTATGTTAGGCAGAGATCACCTCTGATTAGGCGATATGCGACAGAGTAAAGTTGGAGTTTTTTGAGACTGTCTGCTTAGGGCATCTGTTTGAGGCCAGTAAACCTCTTTGTTAGGTATTTCTGTGGCCTTTCCAGTTGTTGTAGATCCCTTGTGAGGTACATACCAAAAAGGGCATTGTATTCTATAATGGGTCTAATGAGTGATGAGTAGAGGGGAACAATGACCTCTTTTTTCCTGGATGAGAAACCTTTTGTGATGAGGTGTGCCATGTAAAAAGATTTCCTGACTACTGTGGCAATGTGATTATCAAAGGAGAGACTACTGTCCACCTGTGTCCCAAGGTCTCTTATCACACTTTTGGTGTTAAGTAGACTACCGCCTATGTGGTAGTTCATGGGTACAGAGTTTGTACCAAAAGTGATGACAATGCACTTTTTGGCATTGAGCTTTTGGCCATAGCTTTGACACCAGGCATCTGTCTCATTGAGGCCTTTTTGTAGGATGTCCACATCGTTAGGAGTTTTGATTATGGCTCCTAGTTTGCAGTCATCTGCGAACTTTGTAGGCAAAGACCTTCTGTGTTAGCCTGTATGTCATAGAAGTAGATACCAAACAGGAGAGGACCTAGGACTGAACCCTGTGGAACTCCACTTCTCACTGGTCTGAAGTTGGATTTAGAGTCTGCTACTTTCACAGTGTGGGTTCTGTCAGTGAGCCAGTTGGCAACCCATCTTGTGACATAGGGATTTATACCTAGTTTAGTGAGTTTGTCTATAATTCCAGAGTGGGGGTTGGTGTCAAAAGCCTTGACGAGATCGAGATAGGCTGTGTGAACCACCTTACCCTCATCTATGGCTTTGGTGACCGCATATATATATATATATATATATATATATATGTATGTATTGTTTTTTTTTTAATAGTGAGGAAGATTTTTTTTCTGAAGAATATAAGGAATTAAGAGTAGGGCTCATTCATGTTTAGAACACTTTTAGAAATGGCATAATAGCTACCTGAGGATAATTATCAATATAGCTTCAAAAAGCTCTAAGCTGAGATAAGACTATATTAGTGATAGGTCATCATGGATATGCATTAAAGAAGAATTTGGTCAAAACATCTAGTTACTTCTGAAATGACATTACCAGAGATATAAACTCCTGAGGAGTTAATACTTTAAAGAGACAATCCCAGGGATTTTTTGTCTTGTTTCAGCATTTCATGTTTGCCTTTCTGCAGGCTCACCTTTGGCTGAGGGGGGTGGGGGAAGAGTGCCTGAAGGAAGTTTCAAATTACAGTTGCACTGACAACAGCTCTACCTATGAGCCATTCATTAATTTAACCTGTGAATTTTACTCACTGAGACAAGTAGCCTTTCAGGCATTTTATGACCTGACTGCTGCTGCTGCTACTTTAGAAAGCGCATCAGTAATGCAAGGCTTTTAAAACATTAGTAAACAAAGTTTTTTGTTTCTTTCATTTCATATTTTATTCTGTGGTGATTGTGAATCCTGGCCATCTACAAGACTTTTATGACATGGCTTCTACCTATAGAGAGCATCTGAGTCTGGCAAATAGTAGTGGAAAAGTACAGTTTTGTATCTACCATAAATGTAGATGTTCAAGTGTTCTCACTGATGCAGTCATCACACTTGGGTTATCCTGCTGACAGGCGGTCCCGCAGTCGGCCAGAGTTCCAAAGTCTTGGTCCGGCGTTGGTTGCTGTCGCTTCTTCCCTGACGTCAGTGCGCCAGGGGTATATAAGAGGCATCCGACTCCATTTTCTTCAATTTTTCTTGCCCCAAATGTCAGGTGCCCCCCAGTAGGTAGGCAATACATATTGCTAATAAAACATGTAAAAGGAATACCTTCAGTTACAAGCAAATACACCACAAAGGTTGTAGAGGACAGAAAAGTTATAGAAAAGTTCAGCTAGGTCAGAGGGGATGGAGGGAGGGTAACCTGGACTGCAGCAGTGTGAACACTCGAACATCTACATTTATGGTAGGTACAAAACTGTACTATGTTCATCATGTTACACTGCTGCAGTCATCACACTTGGGTTGAATCCCAAAGCTAAGGATGGGTGGTGGAACTAAACAGGGTTTGGAGAGGCTAGCAGGCCCTGCAGAACTGCAGTGGCAAAGCCAGCTCTGGTTTTAGAGTATAGAGGTAAGTGATAGTGCTTGGTGAAGGTGTGCACTGAACTCCAAGTTGCAGCCTCCAAAATATCCTTGGTTGGTACCTATCTGAGGAAGGCTGTTGATGTTGCTATAGCCCTGGTGGAATGGGGCCTAATGTTACCAGGTACAGGTTTCCCATGGTGTGTGTAGCAGAAACAGATACAATGTCCTATCCATTTTTAAATGGTCTGTTTTGAGATAGCATTTCCTTGTGATCCTGCAGCATAGGATACAAAGAGCTGGTCAGATTTTCTGAAAGCCTTAGTTTTATCCAAGTAGTAACGTAATTGCCTGTGAATGTCCAAAGAGTGTAGGAGCCTTTCCCCTTTGTTCTGGGGGTTTGGATAAAAGGTGGGCAAATGAATGGTTTGGTTTAGGGCCACACTGGATACCACCTTTGGCATAAAGGAAGGGTTAGTTCGTAAAGCGACTGTCTTGATGAAAAATGATGAAAGGCTCCACTGCCATTAGGGCCTGTAGCTCTGAGACTCTTCATGCTGAAGTTATTGCTAGCAGCAGGGCAGTTTTCCATGATAGAAACTGTAGATCAGCTGTAAAAGCTGGTTCAAAGGGCAGTAGTGTAAGTTTTTCCAAAACAAAATTGAGATCCCAAGTTGGTGTTGGTGCTCTCTGGGGAGGTCTTATGTTCTTAGCCCCTCTGAGAAACTCTCTTAGTAATGGATGTGAAAATATAGGAGGATCCGTGTTGTATTGAGCTGAAAAAGCTGAGGCGTGGATCTTAATAGATAAAAAGAAAGTCCTTTGTGCAACATCTCAGTTAAATATTGAAGAATCTGAGGAATATTTGGGACAAGGGGATTTTGGCCTTTAGCCTGTTTCCAGGTGCAGAATCTTTTCCATTTGCCTGAATAGGCTTTCCTGGTGCTGGGCCTCCTGGCCTCCAGAATGACAACCATCACAGCTTTAGAGAGAAGTGTTGACTGGTTGTTTAGGTAATTTGCCATGCAGCCAGGTTTAAAGTCTTGAGCTGGCTGTGTAGAATCTGATTGTTTTGCTGAGTGAGCAGGTGAGGAATTGGAGGTAAAATCCATGGTGGGCCTTGAGACATGTTCCTTAGTATTGGATACCAGTGTTGGCGTGGCCAGTCTGGAGCAATGAGTATCATTTGTGGCCTCTCTAACCGGGCTTTCAGCAGCACCTTTGCCAGAAGAGGCAGTGGAGGAAAGGCATACACTGTCAATATTTTCCAACTGAATGAGAGGGCGTCCACTTTCCAAGCTAGTGTGTGGTATGTCCTTGTGCAGAATTTCCATAGTTGGTAGTTTTGGGGGAAAGCAAACAAATCTATGTCTGGGCTCCCCCATTTTTGAGTTATCATTGCGAATACTTGTGGATCTAGTTTCCACTCATGAGGATCTATGATGTTTCTGCTTAGATCGTCTGCCAATGTGTTTTTCTTTCCTGGCAGGAATTGTGCCTGTAGTTGAACTTGGTAGGTCAGTGCTGTGTTCCACAAGGTCATTGCTTGCCTGCATAGGGGGTAGGAATGTGTGGCCCCTTGCTTGTTTATGTACCACATCACTGTGGTGTTGTCCGTCTTTATTAGGAGTTGTCCTGGATGCAGGAGGTCCTTGAAAGCTAGTAGGGCATTTTGTACAGCTAGCATCTCTTTTTGATTGATATGTAGATGCCTTTGATCTGCAGACCATTTGCCCTGAATACATTGTCCTGCCATGTGTGCTCCCCAGGCATAGTCCGATGCATCTGTTGTTATAGTTTGTCTGGCTGGGGGTAAGGCAAAAGGCTGACCCTTGTTGAGGTGACATGCCTGAGCCCACCATAGAAACTCCTGTTGAAGGCAGGGAATGAGTGGAATTATTGTTTCCAAGCTGTGGCTGTGTTGAGTCCATACACTTTTCAGGTACCATTGTAATTTCCTCATATGCAGTTTTGCAAATGGTATTAGTAGTATGCAAGATGCCATGAATCTCAAGGCCTGCAGAATTTTTCTTGCAGGGAGTTGGGTCTTTGTTGCCATCATTTTGAAGTATTGAGTCAGTTGTCCTTGCTTGTCTGGCATGAGATAAGCCATCTGGGCTGTTGTATTTAAGCTGGCACCCAGGAATATTATGTCTTGTGAGGGCACTAGTTTTGACTTCTTTTCATTTACTGTGTACCCTAGGCAACTTAATAGGTTTTTGACAAACGCCAGATGCTTTAAAAGAATGTCCTTGTTTTCTGCTTGAATAAGGCAGTCGTCCAGGTATGGATATATTTGAATCCCTCTTTGTCTGCAGTATGCAATTACTGGTGCCAGGCATTTTGTGAAGACCCTGGGCACAGTAGATAATCCAAAGGGCAGTGCAGAGAATTGGTAATGGGTTGAACCTGCTATAAATCGGAGGTATCTTCTGCAATTTTGTCTGATAGGGACATGCAGGTATGCCTCCTTGAGGTCCAACGTTACTAGCCAAGCCTTCTTGCCCAGCATGGGAAGAAGCTGCTGTAGTGTTAGCATCTTGGATTTGGGTACTTCCAGATATGTGTTTAGAATTGAGAGGTTCAGAATGGGTCTCCAGCCTTTGTCCTTTCGGGGAACTAGAAAGAGTCTTGAGTAAAATCCTTGTCCTTGCTCCTATGTTGGGACCTTTTGAATGTCTCTCATGTCCATGAGAGCTGAAATTTGCTTTTGAGCCTCTGCTCATTGATTTGGTGGCAGGTTTGGCATTCGTTTTATCCTTGGTAAAGTGTGGAAGTGGAATCTGTATCCTTGAGATACAATATTTAGGACCCATTTGTCTTTTGTGATGCAGTGCCAATTGTCTGCAAGAAGTGCTAGTTTTCCTCCCAAGGGAGCTGCCAAGAGTGTTTTGCTTGGCAGTCTGAGGGGTAAGTCATTGTGTTTGTCTTCTGATAGTGTGAGACCTGTCTTCTCCTCCTTTTTGGGTTGTGGCACCCCATTGTCGAGGCTGGTAAGAGCCTTGTGACTGACCTCTGCCCCTTGGGTATCTGTATTTGCCCCTCTGTGGTCTGGCAGAAGCTGGAAAGGACCAGTTTTTGAATGGCCAATTTCTGCTGAAACGAGGGGGTTGAACCTGTAAAAAATCCTTGACCATCTGTATAGATTTTGCCTTATCCTCCATTTTCTTTAAAACCTCTTCTGCTTTTACACCAAATAAAACATCCTGCTATAAAGGTGCATCCAATAACTTTGCTTTAACATGATCAGTAAAGTTTGTTCTTTTAACCAAGCACGCCTACGTATGACAGACCCTGTCACTGCTGCTCTACAAGAAGCTTCCAATGAATCAAATCCACATTGCAAAGTATGTTTTCCCACTTGTTCAGCTGCATGCAACAAATCTTGCATTTCCTTGTAATCAGGCTGTTCTGTATGTGTGGTCATTTTTTGTTTTAATTGAGACATCAAATATTGTTGATATTTCAGCATGTGAAACTGGCAATTTAAGGCCCTCATAGCTAGAGTAGCTGAGGTATATACTTTCCTTCCCCATCTGACTAGTGCTCTAGAATCCCTTTCAGAGGGTACAGGATTTTTAGCAATAGAGGCCTTAACCCCTGTGGGACCCTGGGAAATGGTTTCTGGGTCAGCAACAGGGCTTTTATATAGGAATTTGTGTGAGTCAGGGACTCTGTAGTATCTGTCTGGTTTGGCTGGTGCAGGAGGTAGAGAATCTGGGTTAAGGCTAGATTCTGAATAAACATCATCCACAATGTCTAACAGGTGGAATAGCAAGTGGTCTGTGCTGGGGTAGTAAAAGGAACTCTCGGAGCCTTTTCTTAGAATCAGAGTAAGCCTGGTCTTCCCAGTGGAAATGTTCCCTCATGGTATGTAAAGTTTCCCCAAAAGAGTAGTCCTCTGGGGGAGATGCTGAAGGGATAGACTCTTCAGCATCAGAGTCTTCATAAGGGGGAAAAGAATATTCCTGTTCCTCAGAAGAATCTGAAGAAATTGAAACCTGGTCAGAGGAAGCGTAGTCCTCCTCCTGTCTAGGCCTTTTTATCAGGAGGGGGTTGGGAACCCCTGATAAGGGTAATTAAATCTTCAGCCATCTTAAGCATCTGTTTCTTGTACTGGAGACTGCTGTACAGTCTTCTTTGTTTTTAAAGGGGTTTTCAGCTTTGCATAGGATTTAATAGTGAGTGTAGTTGGTCTGAAGACACCTTCTGCAACTGAAGGTGTTTCAACTGCACCGGAATCTCCTTCAGCCATGGAGTCGGAAGGGCCTAAAGGTAAAGATTGTGGAGGCCTAGCAATCTCCGCTTGGGAATTGGATGCCACCTGGGGTTCTAAATCAGCGGTCATCAGGGGCTGCGTAGGCGCCTCACTGAAAACCGGAGAACCGGCGACTGGCCTAGCAGAGGCCTCGGAGTCTGGTTTGGGTCTTGGCTGCCTGTCTTTATTTTTGCATTTTTTATGCATTCCAGTCGTCGGTTACTCCGACGGCATGGTATAATTAAATTTCCTACCAAAATAATGTTGGGCGAAATCAAACCAACGTTTAATAGTACGTTTGTTAAACCTAGCACAAAACCGACAACCTGTGACATTGTGGTCTGGCCCTAGGCAAGGAATGCAATAAGAATGAAAGTCCTTATGAGGTATTTGCTTCCCACAAGAAATGCAATTGTTAACTTTTTCTGACATCGGACTGAGGCAAGAAAAGGTTCCCCAAAGGGGTACTTAGCTTTATTGAAGACTTCAGTCTGAAATTCGATTTGAAAATCTCAGGAGTCGGCCGACCGGCATTTGCGAACTGCTTCTGCTTCGGGCACTGCACGGCAAGAAAGACTGAAGAAAATGGCGTCAGATGTCTCTTATACACCCCGGCGCACTGACGTCAGGGAAGAAGCAACAGCAACCGATGCCGGACCAAGACTTTGGAACTCTGGCCAACTGTGGGACCGCCTGACGTCAGGATAACCCAAGTGTGATGACTGCAGCAGTGTAACACGATGAACACCCATATTTCTTTTTCTTTCATGTTTTACTTTATTCTGATTTTTGAATAATAGCCTAGTGTAGTGACTTTCTGACCTGATAATAATTCCATACCAAGCAGTGTGTGACAGAAGGTTGGAGCATTAGTAGACACACTCTTCTGTTCCTTTTTCAGCTTCTAGTTTGATATGTGCTGATTTCTGAATACTACTAGGCAAATGCACTATTTTATGAGCAGGCTGCTTGTGCATCTGTATAACCATGAGTAATGCAAAATTTAAAAATTAGTATATACACTGATGTCTCTTTTCCCTGGCACAGCTTTCTTTATTTTAAATATGAGCCAGGAGCTGGGGGCATAGTTCCTTAATCAAATGTAAGTTGGAGAGGGACACAAATCCAAAGATTAGTTTATCCTGGGAGCTGAAACAAGACTAGAACTGTGGATTTACAGGATATTTAAAATTAAAACGACACTGAGGGTGGGAATGAAAATGACGTGTTGAAGTGGGTGTGACTTCTGTCAGCTTAACACCATAGAATTAAATCTAGCTGGGATGTTTCAGACACCATGTGTTAGATTTGGGTATATTAGCATCTAGACAATTGGCAGAAAAACAGCTGCAAAGCTTCAGGAATTAAGACCAAATCAACTATTGGTTAGCTGCAGACTATTTACTGTTTTCATAGGAAATTCAGTGTATTTATTTGGAGTTTTGGATAGTAAAGGAAAGGATAATAAATAATGACGAAAGAATGAGATGAAGGGCTGATCCATGGATCAGTCCTGAGGTGAACATTGTTGGATTAGAGGAAACACTGCAATATTCTAGTGGACTGAAAGTTAGAAAGCAAGTTAATTGGTTCATTTGTAAGGAGTTCAACAAAGAAGGAAACTATGATTCATAAGGTCAAATGCACAATTAAAGGCTGCAAATGCTTCCTTGTTCAAAAAGCCTTTACCAAAGTCTGCAAATCTTATCTTTGTTGCTATATACATGACTGTGGTGGTGTTATAGATATGTAGCAGACCATGTGTTCTGTGGAATAGTGAGCCATAAGACTGAACAGAGACCGTGAGTTGTGACCAGTCCAAATTTTCAAAAATGTTATTTAAACGGTATAGACTAACTGGTCTGCGATTGTATTTGATAGGGTATATCACTATAACAGGGTTAAAGCTGATTAAACAATTAGGACCTGTGGTTTTGAAATTATGATTATGCTAAAATAATAACTTCTAACAGAATTCTACCACATACATGGAACAGATTTCTGGCCAACACCTAGCATACTGAAAAACATCATGAAAATGGAGGAGAGTACCTTCCAATTGTTTCATCCGAAATACTACCTGAAGGCATGAATAGATGCCATTTTTATAAATTTCAGATCACTAACATTTTGATGAATTCATTTAGGCAGCTGATATGTTAACTCTGGCAACTTCAATTATTTCAAAGACTGCCTTCTGTGTGTGTGTGTGTGTGTGTGTGTGTGTGTGTGTGTGTGTGTGTGTGTGCGTGTGTGTGCGTGTGTGAGTGTGTATGTGTGTGTGCATGTGTGTTACGTGTGCATGTGTTAGGAAATTTGGCAAGGAATTGTTTTCTACAATGAGTGCAGTTGGGGTGAGGGGGGGCAGCAACTTTACTGTGACTACACATTGCTTGCTATAAATGTAAACACAAATGTTACCACATATTACATCCATAGTTGCAGCACTTTGAGCTACAAGGCAGTTGTAGGCACTATGGCCCTTATCTATGGACCAACTATAGCCTCACTTCACAGAGATGGGTAAGCTGACTTCTATCATTCCATTCTCATCTCTACATCTGTGCCAGCATTTCATTGTCTGAGACAACAGACAGAGTCTGATTTTTCTTCTACAGAGCTGGCATAGCCATGAAGTACTTTATTTTTTATTTTATTTTGAGTTGTTAAAAGAGTAGTCAGGGTGGTCCTTGGACCATTCTCAGCCATGACCTAGTAAATGACAGGTCGTCACTGTGTAAAATGGATGGTAATGTGTTTAGATTTTTTTTTTTATTACATTTTCAATCATTTTCATAACTTAAGAACTCCAAATAGTGAAACTTGTATAACTGTCTTAACAAGTTTTGACAACCATATGTGATTTGTCAAGGATGGTCTGCACATCATATTCCAAGGCTTCCACATACTGCTTAGATTTCCTTCTGATCCTGTTGATCTTTTTAAGTCAAGTTCAGCAAACTGACTTCTCAATCTACCCTCTGAAACAAATCTACCACTGAATCATACAAATGTGTCTCTAATTAATGATACAAGTCTAAACAACAAATTGGATCTTGAAATTCTCCTGCATATGGAGTGCATCCATGTTTGTGTTGTTACATCAGCAATGTATGATATGTACAAAAATTCTTAAATTTTATAAATTTTATAAACAATAACTCCCTAGACCAGATCATAAAAGTAGCTACTAGAGAACAGAATATATCTGACTTGTTCAAAATAAACTTAGCTTTTGGATGTAAACCCCATTGATTACTGCTCAATATCTGAGTTGTTTGGCTTCTGCTACATACTACAATCAAGTGCATTACTAGCTGAGTTAAGTACAAACTTTTAGTGTTAAAGATTGTACTGCATTTTATTTTTTCTGTCTATTTAAATGTTTCATTGAATATTGTGATCTGTGTCCCTCTGTAGTTATTTATTTTTCTATATAATTGTTTCATAGAATACTGTGGTCACTCTCTGTTTCTGTAGTAAGTGGGGGTTATTGTGTTTCCCTTCATTGATATTCAGTGTTAAACTTTTAGCCTAGAGGGTTTCTCTGTAGTTATTAGTGTTAGTCACATATCTTTGAATTTATTACTGCTCAATATCTGAGTTGTTTGGCTTCTGCTACATACCTACAATCAACTGCATTACTAGCTGAGTTAAGTACAAACTTGCAGTGTTAAAGATTGTACTACATTTTATTTTTCTGTCTATTTAATTGCTTCACTGAATATTGTGGTTTCTGTCTCTCTGTAGTTATTTATTTTTCTATTTAATTGTGTCATAGAATACTGTGGTCTCTCTCTCTCTATGTCTCTGCAGTAAGTGGGGGCTATTGTGTTTCATTTCATTGATATTCAGTGTTAAACTCTTAGCCGAGAGGGTTTCTCTGTATTTATTAGTGTTAGTCACATATCTTTGAATTTATTACTGCTCAATATCTGAGTTGTTTGGCTTCTGCTACATACCTACAATCAACTGCATTACTAGCTGAGTTAAGTACAAACTTGCAGTGTTAAAGATTGTACAGAATTATATTTTTCTGTCTATTTAATTGTTTCATTGAATACTGTAGTCTGTGTCCATCTGTAGTTATTTATTTTTCTATTTAATTGTTTCATAAAATACTGTGGTCTCTCTCTGTCTCTGCATTAAGTAGAGTCTATTGTCCTTCACCTCACTGATATTCAGTGTCAAACTCTTACCATAGAGAGTTTCTCTGTATTTATAAGTGTTAGTCACATATCATGAATTTATTACTGCTCAATATCTCAGTTGTTTGGCTTCTGCTACATACCTACAATCAACTGCATTACTAACAGAGTTAAGTACAAACTTGCAGTGTTAAAGATTGTACTGCATTTAATTTTTCTGTCTATTTAATTTTTTCAGTGAATATTGTGGTGCGTGTCTCTCTGTATTGATTTACTTTTCAATTTAATCATTATTTAGAATACTGTGGTCTCTTTCTGACTCTGCAGTAAGTGGGGGCTATTGTGTTTCACTTCATTGATATTCAGTGTTAAACTCTTAGCTTAGAGGGTTTCTCTATATTAATAAGTGTTAGTGACATATCTTTGAATTTATTAATGCTCATTATCTGAGTTGTTTGGCTTCTGATGCATACCGACAATCAACTGCATTACTAGCTGAGTTAAGTAAAAACTTGCAGTGTTAAAGATTGTACTGCATTTTCTTTTTCTGTCTAATTGTTTCATTGAATATTGTGATCTGTGTCTCTCTGTCGTTATTTATTTTTTTTATTTCATTGTGTCATAGAATATTGTGGTCTCTCTCTGTCTCTGCAGTAAGTGGGGGCTATTGTGATTCCCTTCATTGATATTCAGTGTTAAACTCTTAGCCTAGAGGGTTTCTCTGTATTTAGAAGTGTTAGTCACATATCTTTGAATTTATTACTGTGGTTTCTCTCTTTTTCTCTGCAGTTTGTTTCCCACCCACCCTCCCTGTTCTTGTTCTGGTATTAATCTTGGTGGCTTTGGAATTGCCTGCCTCTCCTGTAAATTTGTGTTTGAACACTCCTCCTGGATCTATGTCATTTGCTTACTCCACCGAGTACAGTGAGATCATATTTTGACTTCAAACTCCTGTCAGTCCCATCTGTTCAGCTCTATCCCAACTCTTTTCCAGTCTAGTGTCACTAGCTCATTATGCCTAATACAGAGAGAACATTTGTGAAGGGCAAGCCACTTAGGTCTTTAATTTTGAATTATCTTCTGTTTCTCCTTTCTCCCTTTCCACTTTCCAAAAAAAAAAAAATTCTAAGCTTTTTTCTTGCCTTTCCTGTAACTAGTCTAGTCCAGATACAGATTTGCTGTAACCAGGACTGTTTGTAAGTTTCTGAACCACCAAAACATTTCTGTATTGGAGGAAAGCTTTCTAGCTTATCAGTGGGAGTGGTAAGCACTAGGTAGCCTATCTACCACAAGAGTGGTTTCTGCCCAAAAATTGTAGTTTTTTGGCCATTTGGGCAGTTTTTCCATCTCTTTCTACTTTCTAGTTTAAAAGCCTGTGTTTGCACTTGTTTCCCACCTTTCCTGTAACTAGTCTAGTCCAGATACAGATTTGCTGCATCCAAGACTAACATAAATCCAAGATAACAGTCAAGTCCAAACAGGCTGTGCAAAATTTTATTACATAAAAAACAGGTAAAATAGTGAAAAAGCTGTGAGCGCTTTTGGGATAACCCTTCATCAGACAATGAAACAGCTTTCATGAATCTATTTAAATACATTTAAAAACACAAACTCCAATCATCTCACTGCCCTCCTTTTCCTTAGGGCTGGTCTTAAAGGTATACATGTAGTCAACCCTGTAGGATGGTTTGCTGCTAGTTCTATAATCCAGTGTAGTTCATTACATTCAGTGACATTAGCTATTCCCCCCCTTCTACTCACATGAGTAACCTGTATAACCATGAACTTAAAAGTGTGTGTTTGATTCTTAGACGTATGCACATACAGAGCATTCCATTCATCTTTCTGTCTAATGTTATACAAGTGATTTTTTATTCTGATTTTCAATTTACAGTTAGTTTTCCCTACATAGTAACTGGGGCATGACTGACACATCGCTATATATACCACATTCTCCGTATGGCAGTCTGCATATAACTTAAATATATATTCCCTTTTATTTATGGGGTGAACAAAGCTATTCTTGTCACTAATCATGCAGCATGTCTTGCAATGCCTGCAAGGAAAAGTACCTGTTCTATCTGATGTTAACATAATTTGGATTTTATTTTTCATTCCTGGTTCTTTACACAACATATCTTTCAGATTACTGTTGCATATAAAATCAAAGCTTGGTTCTTTGTCTACTATATTTTTGAATCTATCCTCACTTAACAAGATTTTCCAGTTTTGCTTAATTATTTCGCAGACCCCTTAATATTGTTGCTGTATTGTAACATAAGCCTATTTTTATTACTTCTTTCTTTGTTACTATTTTGTGTCACTGTGTTGTTCTCATGGCTTTGTGTCTCATTAACTTTAAACCATGGTCTAGCCTTTCCCTTTCAATCTCTCTTCACTACTTCTAACCCCTCTTGCATCAGGTTATTTGTGTAGCCCTTTTGTACCATATGGTTTTATAAACTCTCCAGCTCTTTTTCAAAACTGTCTTCTTCTGTGCATAATCTCGATGTACGTAAACCCTGTCGCACTACTGTGTTTTTAAAAGTACGTCTAGGGTGCATACTTGAAAATTCTAGATAGTAATTGCTCCAACAATTTTTCTTATATAGAGAGGTTGACATTCCAGTCCCTACATCATTGGTTATTCTTACATCCAAAAAGTCTACAGATTTAAAATCACTTTTTACTGTAAACCTTAGAAAATCAGTGGTTGTCTCTAGATGCTTAACAAATCTTTTCAGTTCATTCTCACTATGTTGCCATAAAATATAAACATCATCCACAAATCGAACATAATGCAGTAAGTGGTCACGCCACCATTGGTCATTAATAAAGACATTTGTTTCTTCCCAATATGCCAACACTAGGTTGGCATAAGTGTTTGCACAGGGTGTGCCCATAGCCACACCCTGTTTTTACCTATAGTATGTACCATTACACATAAATACATTAATTTCAAGTATGAGTTGTAGAACCTCCAGAATTAACTGGTTTGTTCTCCCATCAAACACTTTCTTTACTTTTAGTACTTCCCTAATCGCATTTAGGCCATAGTTATTACTAATAACAGTAAAGAGGTTATTGAAATCAAGAGTGACTATTAATACTTTGGCCACTGTTTTGTTTTCTACAACCTCCAATAACATATTCAAAAAACGTCTTGTGTCTTTTAATATTCGTGGGTAACACTGCATCACTATTTTCAATTTAGTTTCCACCCATATGGATAAGTGTTCTGTTATCCACCCCCTACCTGAGACTATCAGTCTCAAGGGTGGTGGTATTACATTTTTGTGGATTTTTGTAAGTGCTTTAAATATTGGTGTCACAGGATGTTCAATATGAAAAAAGTCTAACAAATCTTGTTCCAACAATCCCTGTCCCTTAAGTTCACATTTTGCTCTCACTTTACAAACTATATTTCTCAACATTATAGGAGAAACACTTGAATAAGTTTGTGCATCTTTAAGTAAATCATTCAAAGCTGTGATACATGCTGCAGTATTCAAAACTACAACACCCCCTCCCTTGTCCGCTGACTTAATTATAATATGTTCATTGTGTTTCACTGTTGCAGTCATTACACTTAGGTTATCCTGCTGGCAGGCGACCCGCAGTCGGCCCGAGTTCCAAAGTCTTGGTCCGGCGTCAGTCACTGTCACCTCTTCCCTGACGTCAGTGCGCCAGGGGTATAAAAGTTGTAACCAACACCATTTTCTTCAGTCTTTCGTGCCGCGCGGTGCCCGAAGCAAAAGCAGTTCGCAAGTGCCGGTCGGCCGCCTCCTGAGATTTTCAAAATTGAGTTTCAGAACCGAAGTCTTCAATAAAGCTAAGTATCCTGTTGGGGAAACTTTTTCTTGCTCCACACCAATGTCAGTAAAAGTTAATAATTGTATTTCTTGTGGGAAGCAAATACCTCATAAGGACTTTCACTATTACTGTATTCCTTGCGTAGGCCCTGACCACGACGTTACTAGTTGTCGGTTTTGTGCTAGATTCAATAAATGCACTATTAAACGTCGGTTTGATTTTGCTTTACATTATTTTGGCCAAAGGTTTAATTATATAATGCCGTCGGAACAACCGACAACCGGAATTTATAAAAAACGCAAAGACAAAGAAAAGGGCAGGCATCCGAGGTCCAAAACCGATGACGAAGCCTCTTCTAGGCCAGTCACCAGTTCGCCGGTTCTCAGTGAGGCGCTTTTGCAGCCCCTGACACCTGCTACCTCAGAGCCACAGGCCATAACCGACAGCCACATAGAGACACCGAGGCCTGTGGAAACTCAAGGTATTGGGCCTATGGAAACTATACCCTCATATGGGTCCGGAGCCACTGAGCAGACATCGGCTTCTGAGGGTGTTTTCAGACCTTCACTACTACAGCAGCAAAGGCAAAGTCGAAAACACCATTAAAGACAAGGAAACAAGTACAGCATTCTCCGGAACAGTCATCCATGCCAAAGAAATAGATGCTTAAAATGGCCGAAGACCTTATTACTTTAATCAGGGGTTCCCATCCCCCTCCTGACAAAAGGCCTAGGCAAGACACTGATTATGATTCCTCTGATCAGGTTTCCATTTCATCTGATTCCTCTTCTGATCAGGGATATTCTCTCCCTCCCTATGAGGACTCTGATGCAGAAGAGTCTATATCTTTAGCCTCACCGTCTGAGGATTATTCTTTTGGGGAAACCCTACACACCATGAGGGAACATTTCCATTGGGAGAGCCAGGATTATTCAGAATCCAAGAAAAGGCTCAGAGATTTCCTTTTATTGCCTCAGCACAGGCCCCTGGCTATCCCCCCTGTGCTTGATATTGTAGATGATGTTTTTTCTGAATCCAGTCTGTCTCCTGATTCTTTACCCCCTGCACCAGTCAAGCCAGACAGGTACTACAGGGTCCCTGACTCTCATAAATTTCTGTACAAAAACCCCGCTGCAGACCCAGAAATAATTTCTCAGGGTCCTAAAGAGGTTAAGGCTTCCACTGCCAAAAATCCTGTCCCCTCAGATAGGGATTCCAGAGCTCTGGACAGATGGGGGAAAAAGTTTACACTTCTGCTACTTTAGCTGTAAGAGCTTTAAACTGTCAGTTTCACATGCTTAAATATCAACAGTACCTCATGTCATTTTTAAAACAGAAAATGGTTTCAAATACAGAAAGTCCTGACAGTAAGGAAATGCAGGATTTATTGCATGCAGTTGAACAAGTGGGAAAGCATACTCTGCAATGTGGTTTTGATTCATTAGAGGCTTCTTGTAGAGCCGCAGTTACAGGCTCTGTTATTCGTAGACATGCTTCGTTGAAAGAATAAAGTTTACCTGACCATGTTAAAGTAAAATTATTGGATGCTACATAACAGCATTATACTTTGTTTGGTGTTAAGGCAGAAGAGGGGTTAAAGAAAATGGAGGATAAAGCAAAGTCAATGCAGACAGTGAAAGATTTCTTACAGGTTCAACCACCTAGATTTAGCAGAAACTGGCCTTCAAAAAATTGGTCCTTTCCAGTGTCAGACAGGCCACAAAGAGGCAGATACAGATGCCCAAGAGGCAGATCTCAGCCCCAAGGCTCCTACAGACCTAAACAATGGGGTGCTTCAGCCCCCAAAGGAGGGGAAGACAAATCACAACCTTATAGGAAACAGTCACAATGACTTCCCTCTGCAAATGCCAAGCACTTACCTGTTGACAGCACCCCTAGGGGGAAAGCTAGCACTTTTCTCAAAAAATTGGCACATGATCACCCAAGACCAATGGGTGCTGAACATTGTTTCTCAGGGTTACAGGTTCCACTTCCACATGCTTCCAAAACCAAAAGGTATGCCAGACCTGCCACAAAACCAATGGGCAGAGGCACAAAAACAGATTGCTGCTCTTATGGACATGGGAACTATTCAAAAAGTTCCACAGCGAGAACAGGGACAAGGATTTTACTCAAGACTTTTCTTAGTAACCAGAAAGGACAAAGCCTGGAGACCAATACTGGACCTGTCAATCCTAAATACTTTCCTGGATGTTCCAAAATTCAAAATATTAACACTACAACAACTTCTGCCCATGCTGGCAAGGAGGCTTGGCTAGTTACTTTGGATCTCAAGGAGGCATACCTGCATGTCCCAATCAGACAATCTTGCAGAAGATACCTCAGATTCATAGCAGGCTCAATGCATTACCAATTCTCTGCACTGCCCTTTGGCTTATCTACTGCGCTCAGGGTCTTCACAAAATGCCTGGCACCAGTAATTGCATTTTGTAGACAAAAAGGAATTCAAATATATCCCTACTTGCACGACTGCCTTATTCAAGCAGAGAGCAAGGACACTCTTCTAAAGCACCTGGCGTTTGTAAAAAGATTGCTAATCTGCCTAGGGTACACAGTAAACGAAAAGAAATCAAAACTAGTGCCATCTCAAGAGATAATATTCCTGGGTGCAAGCTTAAATACAACTGCCCAGATGGCTTATCTCACGCCAGACAAACAAAGGCAACTGACCTATTACTTTCAAGTGATGGCAACAAAAACCCAGCTCCCTAAAAGAAAAATTCTGCAGGCCATGGGTTTCATGGCATCCTGCATTCTACTAATTCCATATGCAAAACTGCATATGAGGAAACTACAATGGTATCTAAAAAGTGTTTGGACTCAGCATTGTCACAGCCTGGAGACAGTCATAACTTTAATTCCCTGCCTACAACAGGAGTTTCGATGGTGGTCCTAGGCCTGTCACCACAACAAGGCACAGCCTTTCACCTTACCCACAGCCAGGCAGACAATAACAACGGATGCATCGGATTATGCCTGGGTAGCACATATGTCAGGAAAATGTATTCAGGGCACGTGGCCCAAGGAACAAAGTCATCTTCACATCAATCAAAAAGAGATGCTAGCTGTACAAAATGCCCTGACAGCCTTCAAGGACCTAATACATCCAGGACAACTATTAATAAAGATGGACAATACCACAGTTATGTAGTACATAAACAAGCAAGGGGGCACACATTCCTACCCCCTATGCAGACAAGCCATGACTTTGTGGAACACAGCACTGACCTATCAAGTACATCTGCAAGCACAATTCCTGCCAAGAACAAAAAATACACTGGCAGACAAACTAAGCAGAAATCTCATGGATCCTCATGAATGGAAGCTAAATCCACAAGTGTTCAGCATGATAACAAGGAAATGGGGACGCCCAGACATAGATCTTTTTGCCTCCCCTCACAATTACCAAATACAGAAATTTTGCACAAGAACTTATCACTCTCAGGCATGGAAAGTGGATGCTCTATCATTCAGCTAGAAAGGCCTGACAGTCTATGCCTTTCCTCTGATGCCTCTTCTCACCAAGGTGCTACTAAAAGTCAGACAAGAAAGGCCAAAAATGATCCTGATTGCACCATACTGGCCACGCCAGCACTGGTACCCAATCCTATAGAGTTTGTCCCAAGGCCCACCTTGGCCTCAACATCAAATCCCTCATCTTCTGACACAACAAAACAATCAGATTCTGCAGTCAACTCAGAGCCTTAAACCTGGCAGCATGGCAGATAATGTAGCCACTCAGACTGCACCTCTCTCTAAAGCTGTTATGGATGTTATTTTAGAAGCCAGGAGGCCCAGCACTAGAAAATCTTATGCAGAAAAATGGAAGAGATTCTGTGCTTGGAACCAGGCACAAGGGCTCGAACCACTTGTCCCTAATATTCCTCAGATTTTGCAATACCTAACTGAGATGTTGAACAAAGGCCTATCTTTCTCATATATTAAAATCCATGCCTCTGCCATTTCAGCTCATTACAATACAGATCCTCCTATTTTTTCACATCCTCTACTACCGCAGTACCTCAGAGGGGCAAAAAAATATAAGACCCCCAAGGAGAGCACCAGTACCTACTTGGAATCTCAATTTTGTTTTAGAAAAACTCACACTGCCTCCTTTTGAACCAGCCAGCACAGCTGATCTAAAATTTTTGTCATGGAAAACTGCTCTGCTCCTAGCAATAACTTCAGCAAGAAGAGTCTCAGAGTTACAGGCATTGATGGCTGTGGAACCTTTCCTCATTTTTCATCAGGACAGGGTTTCTCTTAGGACAAACACAACATTCATGCCAAAAGTGGTCTCCAATGTGGCCTTAAACCAAACCATTCATTTACCTACTTTCTACCCAAATCCCCAGAATAAAGGGGAGAGACTTCTGCATGCTTTGGATATACACAGGCAGCTACGATTCTACTTGGACAAAACAAAAGCTTTCAGAAAAACTGAGCAACTGTTTGTAGCATATGTTGCAGGATCACAAGGAAAGCCTATTACAAAGCAGACAATCTCCACATGGATAGGACACTGCATCCGCTTCTGTTATGCACAACATGGCAAATCAGTGCCTAAGGGCATTAGGCCTCATTCTACCAGAGCAGCAGCCACTTCAGCAGCTTTCCTCAGAGGAGTACCAACCAAAGACATATTAGAAGCTGCAACCTGGAGCTCAGTGCACACTTTTACCAAGCACTACTACCTACCTCTCTACTCCAAATCCAGAGCAGGCTTTGCCACTGCAGTTCTGCAGGGCTTGTTAGCCTCGCCAAATCCAATTTAGATCCAGCCACCCTACCTCAGCTTTGGGATTCTACCCAAGTGTAATGACTGCAACAGTGAAACACGATGAACATAGTACAGTTGTGTACATACCATAAATGTAGATGTTTGAGTGTATTCACTGTTGCAGTCCAGGTTACCCACCCACCATCCCCCTTTTTCTTTGCTGGGACTTTTCTGTTCTTCTCAACTCTATACAACCTATGTGGTGTATTTGCTTGTAGATGAAGGAAATGTTTATAGTAATATATGCATGTTTTTTGGCATATTTTTATCTTTTCAGCCTTCCTATCTGGGGGCAATCTGGGGCAAGAAAAACTGAAGAAAATGGCATTGGTTGCAACTTTTATACCCCTGGCGCACTGACGACAGGGAAGAGGAGATAGCAACCGACGCCGCACCAAGAATTTGGAACTCGGGCCGACTGCGGGTCGCCTGCCAGCAGGATAACCCAAGTGTAATGACTGCAACAGTGAATACACTCAAACATCTACATTTATGGTAGGTACACAACTCTACTTTCTTCCTTTTCAGAAGCATTCAAGTTATCATATCTACTATAATATTTATCAAAATAATTTCTAATTTCAAATTCACGTCTTTAGAAAAGTTTGTATTGTTGGGTGTATTATTGGTACAAGTGTACTTGGATGTTTTAACATTGTACGTGCATTCATATTATTGCCATACATTTCCCTCAGTGATATATTGCACCCAAACATATGCAAATCTAAAATAACATCACTTACTTTTGAACCTCTGCTCAGTATAAAAGCCAGTCCATTCCCCAAAACCCATAACTGTTCTGGGGTTAAAACCACATTAGATAAATTAAATACATTATAGTCACCCATAACAATCAATCCACTATTTTCCGTCTCTTCACTTCCCTCTGTTGGGGGAACCACAGGAAAGAAATGGTAATCTTCAGCGTCCTCGGATGATGGAAGGGAGAAGGTCAACATCTATTCCAGGTCAGGAACAACGAAGTGAGGCAAATAATTTGGATGTGATGCCTACAGAGATTTTTATCCTCTGTAGAAGCAACAACAAGCATGGTGAATCAGTTGCAGGATGTGGAGCCAGTAAGCTCAGCACAACCAGACAATTTACAGCTAGGAGCCAGGCCTAAAATTTTTAACTTGACAGAAATGGGAAAGGGGTTGAATTTTCCCACTTTCCCAGTACCAGTGCATAAGAAGAATGAACACCAGGACTGTTTGTAAGTTTCTGAGCCCCCCAAGCCTTTCTGTGTTGGAGGGAAGCCTTCAAGCTTATCAGGAGTGGTAAGCATTAGGTAGCCTATCTACCACAAGAGTGGTTTCTTGCCCAGAAATTGTAGTTTATTGGCTGTTTGGGCAGTTATTCCATCTCTTTCAACCTTCTGGTTTAAAAGTCTGTGTTTGCGCTTCTTTCCCACCTTTTCTGTAACTTGTCTAGTCCAGATACAGATTTGCTATATCCAAGACTGCATCTAAGCTTCTGAGCCCCACAAGCCTTTCTGTGTTGAAGGGAAACCTTCCTGCTTATCAGTGGGAGTGGTAAGCACTAGGTAGCCTATCTACCACAAGAGTGGTTTCTGGCCCTGAAATTGTAGTTTATTGGCCGTTTAGGCAGTTTTTCCATCTCTATCAACTTTCTGGTTTAAAAGCCTGCGTTTGTGCTTGTTTCCCACCTTTCCTGTAACTAGTCTAGTCCAGATACAGATTTGCTGTATCCAGGGCTGTTTGTAAGCTTCTGAGCCCCACAAACCTTTCTGTGTTGGAGGGAAGCATTCTAGCTACTCAGTGGGAGTGGTAAGCACTAGTAGCCTATCTATCACAAGATCCAGGTACAGATTCTTAGTTTTAGCACTTGAATTTGCTTATTCATGCTCAGCACTTGTTCAGAACTTGTTAGCACTAAATAAGCTACAAATGACTACACAATCAACCTTCCTCTTTACCTAGAGGAAAACAGTTTTTGTACTTACTTTCCTCACTTGCTTAGAGAAAAACAGCTCTTATACTCACTTTCCTCACTTATCTAGAGGAAAGTAGGTTTTTATTCAGACATGTCCAAGGGTCAGCTCACAGTGTTCTCTCCTGTTTATCTGATGAATCTAGGCATCTTGGGGCAATGTAGCAATTGTCTCATGTACACAAACAACTCTCTCCTCCTACCCCTCAACACCACAACATGTGAGAGATGCACTTATCTAGCCGAACTGGAGGTAAAGCTCTCTCCAACAAAGACTGAACTTGACAGTCAAGAGGAGAAGTAAACACTTGCACCACACCACACTCATCACATAGTCCCACTAAACCTACACCACCAAAATCCACACACAGAAAAACAAAAACATTCACAGAGGCTCTCAATAATAATCTGCTCAAACAACAGAGACCTCCAAAGCAGAAACGCAAGCAACCTCCACCCCCCAACACAACCAAAATGACACACAGCCCACAGACTCAGTGTGCCAGTAAACCACAGCTCATAAGGCAAAACAACTCACCCAATGCACTAGTCATAGGTGACTCTATAGTCAGGCACACTGATGTCCCACTCACCAGGCTAAACAAGGAGAAGGTTATTGTCAGCTGCCTGTCGGGTGCCAGGATCTGCCACATAACCCACGCACTCAGGTCACTCCACAACAAGTACAGATATGACTCTGTCATTGTCCATGTTGGTGTGAATGACCTGAGAAGTACCTCCCTGGACTACGTGAAAAGAGACATGGAAGAGCTCTCTGATCTTGTAGCTCAGGCAGGTATGACCCTAGCCCTGAGTAGCATCCTGCCATCGCCCAGAATGATACAGCAGTACAAGGACAAAATGACTGACTTCAACAATTGGCTAAGCTTCTGGTGTCATTCTAAGGGGATCCAGTATCTGTCTGCCTGGGACGACATGGTCGACAGACCACGATGCTTTGCCAGAGATGGCCTGCAACTGTCGCCCCTGGGATTCCAGATACTGGCTAAGGGTCTTGCTGCCCTTTTTTAGGCAAGGTTCAAATGACAAATTCACCACCGTAACAGACAAGCAAAAACTGAGGGTAATGCTACTCAATGCTAGAAGTCTAAATCTCAAAATGTACTCACTTGAGGCACTCCTTAAAATGGAGAACATTGATATCTGTGCAGTGACTGAGACCTGGTTAAAGTCTTTAGAAAGCACCCCTGCATTGCCAGGCTATAACTCATTCCACACTTTTCAGCCATCTAACCTGAACCTGAACACCAAAGGCGGAGGTATGTCCATATTCATTAAGCATATCCACACCTCCAGGCTACTTGTGCAGCCTGTCGGGTGCTAGGATCCGACACATAACGCAAGCACTCAGGTCACTCCAAAGCAAATACAAATATGACTCAGTCATTGTACATGCCGGTGTGAATGACCTGAGACGTACCTCCCTGGACTACATGAAAAGAGACATAGAGGAGCTCTCTGATCATGTAGCCCAGGCTGGTATGACCCTGACCTTGAGCAGCATCTTACCCTCACCTAGAATGATGCCACAGTACAAAGACAAAATGATTGATTTTAACAACTGGCTAAAATTTTGGTGTCATTCAAAGAGGATCCAGTGTCTGTCAGCCTGGGATGACATGCTCGACAAGCCACGTGTTGCTAGGGACGGCTTGCACCTGTCACCACTGGGCTTTCGGATATTGGCAAAGGCTTTGCCACCCCATAGTACCTTTTTAGGCAAGGCTCAAAAGTCAAACCCACCCCCATAGACAGCACAAGGAACAAGAAACTAAGGGTAATGCTGCTAAACGCCAGAAGTCTTAACCTCAAGATGCACGCACTCAAGCTCTCCTCAGTATGGAGAACATCGATATCTGTGCAGTGACAGAAACCTGGTTCAAGGCTCCAGAGAGCACCCCAGCACTACCAGGCTATACCTCATATCATGCTTTTCGGCCCCAAAACCTGGACCGAACCACAAAAGGAGGGGGAGTTTCCATATTTATCAAGGATATCCACACCTCCAGGTTAGTGGCATTGCACAAAGTATCGGAGACCATCCATGTGCAACTAACAGTGGGCAAGACTGCTTTTCAGTTTATAGCATCCTACAGACCACCCTCTCAAAGTCAGGAATCCCATTCGGCTTTCCTGAAAACATTGGAGAACATTAAGATCTCTCCGAACACCATTATATTGGGCGACTTCAACTACCCAAACATTGACTGGAAGCACTACTCAAGTCCCAGCACCTTAGCCCAAAGATTCCTGGAAATTATAAACTCAAATGCTATGGAACAACTAGTCACCACTCCCACAAGAGGGGACAACATACTAGACCTGATCATTACCAACATGGGGACTCTATGCTCCACACCAGAAGTATATCCATCATTGGTAAGATCAGACCATAAATTAATTTCACTGGATGTCCACATCCCGACCCCACACCCATCCCAGAAAACCACAGTGAAAAACTTCTCAAAAGCGAACTTCTCACTTCTCAGAACTGAAGTGGAATCCTTCAAGGCCCCAGGGCCAGTGGAAACTACAGCCCAAACTGCAGAATCCTATATAAATGCATTCTACGGACATCTCCAGGAATGCATGGATCATGCTATCCCAAACAAAACCAAGACCCAATCATCCAAAGGCAGGCGTCCAGTCTGGTGGACCCCTGCCATAAATAAACTGTACAACAGAAGGAGGAAGCTACTACATGATAGAGCAAAATCCCTAATAGGGAAGGCATCTCTGATCAGTACTAGCAAAAATTACGATCCTCATAAAATCCTCCAAGGCCAGCTTCGAGAGAAAAATTGCACAGGACACCAAAGACAATCATAACGCTTTTTCAGTTATGTTAGAAACCTGGGATGCAACTCCCAGACTTGTTCTGAGTTGATTCTAAACGACAAAAATACACTGAACCCACAGACATCGCCAATATCCTGGCAGACAGGTTCAGTGCAAACTTCTCCCTCCTCCCAAAAAGAGCAAGTATCTATCCTGGCAGAGGGCTGCCTCCCAAACATCTCAGATGCTCAGGTGAAGGCTGACCTCTCCAAAGCAAAAAACACTGCTTCCATGGGACCAGATGGCGTCCCAGGTTGCGCCCTACATGAACTACAAGAGGAACTAATCCCTCAAATAAAACAGCTATACAATCTCAGCCTCACTACAGGATATGTGCCCACAGAATGGCGTACAGCAACAGTGGTCCCACTCCACAAAGGTGGAGCCTCTACGGACCCTGGAAACTATCGCCATAAGCCTGACTAGCTTAGTCTGCAAGGCTATGGAGAGGATCATCATGGAGCTCATAAACAAAGACATTGGGGACCTACAGACACTAGATCCTACCCAGTTCGGCTTTGTCAAGGGCAGATCTTGCCTTTTGAACCTGGTTGACTTCTTTGAAACAGTCACCAAAGCCATAGATGAAGGGAAGGTAGTCCACACAGCCTATCTGGACCTTGCAAAGGCATTTGACAGAATACCCCACTCGGGCATCATAGATAAGCTATCCAGCTTAAATATAAACCCCTATGTCACAAGATGGGTCGCAAACTGGCTCAAAGACAGAACCCACAGAGTGAGAGTTGCTGCAGCCATGTCAGACTCGAAACCGGTTACAAGTGGCATCCCACAGGGTTCTGTCCTGGGACCACTCTTGTTCGGTATATACTTTTCCGAGGTACAGGCAAACGTGGGAGGTCTATGGCTCACCAAGTTCTCAGACGACTGCAAACTGGGCGCCATAATCAACTCTCCAGCTGACACAAACATCCTTCAAAAAGGTCTCACAGAGACAGATAACTGGTGCCAGCGCCATGGTTTAAAGCTAAATGCCAAAAAATGTATAGTCATACCCTTTGGCAAATACAATGTGCCCACAAATTACCACATAGGTGGAAACCCATTAAGTACAGAGAAAGTTATTAGGGACCTGGGGACTCAAGTTGATAGCAATCTCTCCTTTGAAAACCACATTGCCAAAGTGGTTAGAAAGACCTTCTACATAGCCCACCTCATCACGAAGGGTTTCACATCTAGATCAAGAGAGGTAATCGTGCCCCTTTATTCATCCCTCATCAGGCCCATCATAGAATACAATGCCCCTTTTGGGATGCACCTTACCCGACACCTACAGCAATTAGAAAGACCCCAAAAGTATCTCACCAAGAGGATCAAGGGTCTCAAACAGATGCCATATGCTGCTCAGTTAAAAAAAACTCCAGCTCTACTCAGTTGCATACCGCCTATTTCGAGGCGATCTATGCCTGACATACAAAGCTATGTCAAATCCAGAATTAATGGACATGCTCCACCTCAGTAAATCTAAATCCCTTAGAGCCACACGCTCGGGGGACTTGAACCTCAGCACAGAAATAAATAGAACTTGCTGGAGGGACAGGTTCATAACCCAGAGGCTCCCTTCGCTCTGGAATAGAATTCCAGTTCATGTGAGGCAGAGCACCTCACTGAATCTCTTCAAGAAGAATCTCGATAAGTGGATGGGGGATCGTAGGTTTGTCCCAGGGATTACTCCCGTGTCACTATTAGACAGAGGCACAGTAAACTAAACCTTAAAAAGGGCACAGTATACTCAAATCAAGGGGTGGCGTAAGCCATACAGAATCGGGCTAGGATTATAATTGCCCCAGGGCAGATAGCCTAGTATGAACCTATGAACCTATGAACCTATAATGCATCCGAGGTTATCCAAGTGCAACAAACTTTGGGCAAAACTGCAATACAAATTGTAGCTTGCTACAGATCCTCCACCATGCCCCAGGATTCCCACTCCTTTTTTCTTGATATACTGGAAAATATTAGGGTTCAACCAAACATGCTAATAATGGGCAATTTCAACTACCCCACCATTAGCTGGGAAAACTACTCATGTACCAACTCCTTCGCTCAAAGCTTTCTGGAATTTATAAATTCCAATGCCCTGGATCAACTTATCTACACTCCCACCAGGGGCAACAATATCCCAGACCTAATCATTACCAACATGAGTAACCAGTGTTCCATACCTGAAGTCAACTCCTTGTTGGTCAGATCCAACCATAAGCTAATCACCCTAGATAGCCGCATCCCACCCCCACCCACCATTAAGGAAACCATGGTAAAAAAATTCTCCAAAGCCAACTTCATGTTTCTTAAGAATGAAGTGGTGAACTTCATGACACCCATGCAGATGGACAATACAGTTACGACTGCTGAATCCTACACAAATGCACTTTATAAGCACTTACATGAGTGCATGGATCGTGCTATCCCAAACAGAACCAGGACACTATCCTCCAAAAAAGGAAGCCATTCTGGTGGTCCCCTGCCATAAACAAACTCTACAACAGAAGGAAGAAACTGTTGCAAAAGAGAGTAAAATCCCATGAGTGGAGGAGTTCCCTGGTCAGCCTCAGTAAGAAGCTGAGATCCCTTATAAGATCCTCCAAAGCTAGCTACAAAACAAAATTGCCACTGATTCTAAGGGCAACCACAAAGCATTCTATAGCTATGTCAAGAATTTCAATGGCAACACCCAGATCTGCTCTGACATACAGTAAAACGGCATGAAAATTACAGAACCAAATGATATTGCCAACATCCTGACAGATAGATTCAGTGCTAACTTTACTCCCCCCCTCTCACCCCATAAAGGGCCCATATCTATATAGGAAGAATACAGAGTCCCTGTAATCACATCTTTGCAGGTAAAAGCTGCACTCTCTAAAACCAAAAACACAGCATCCATGGGACCGGACAACATCCCAGGCTGTATTTTACATGAACTTCAGAATGAACTGGCTCCCCATCTAAGCATCATGTTCAATAATAGTCTCACATCAGGCTTTGCGCCCACTGAATGGCGCACAGCAACAGCTATCCCACTCCACAAAGGGGGAGCCACCACTGATCCTGGGACTATCACCCTATTAGCCTGACGAGCCTGGTCTGCAAGGCCATGGAATGTATCATCATGGAACTCATAAACAAAGACATTGGTAAACTTCAAACTCTGGATCCCACCCAGTGCGGGTTTGTGAAAGGCAGATCATGCCTTCTCAACCTGATCGACTTCTTTGAGGCAGTCACCAAAGCCATAGACGAGGGTAATACGGTGGTTCATGCAGCCTATCTTGACCTCGTCAAGGCTTTTGACACCATCCCCCATTCTGGAATTATAGCTAAACTCACTAAACTAGGTTTAAATCCCTATGTCACAAGATGGGTTGCCAACTGGCTCACTGACGGAACCCACACTGCAAAAGTTGCAGACTACAAATCTGACTTCAAACCAGTGACAAGTGGAGTACCACAGGGTTCAGTCCTGGGACCTCCCCTTTTTGGTATCTACTTCTCTGAAGTACATGCTAAGACAGAAGGCCTCTGGCTAGCGAAGTTCACAGATGACTGCAAACTAGGAGCCATAGTCGAGTCCCCAAATGATGTGGACATCCTACAGAAGAGCCTCACTGAGACAGATGCCTTGTGTCAGAGGCATGGTCTCAAGCTCAATGCCAAAAAGTGCATTGTCATCCCCTTTGGTAAAAACCCTGTACTCATGAATTATCACATAAACGGCAGTCTACTTAGTGCCAAATGTGTGATAAGAGACCTTGGGACCCAGGTGGACAGTAGTCTCTCTTTTGATAATCACATTGCCACAGTAGTCAGGAAATCCTTCTATGTGGCACACCTCATCACAAAAGCATTCTCATCCAGGAAAAAAGAGGTCATTGTTCCCCTCTACTCGGCACTCATTAGCTCCATTATAGAGTACAACGCCCCTTTTGGAATATACCTCACAAGACATCTGAGGCAGCTGGAAAGGCCACAGAAGTACCTCACAAAGAGAATTACTGTCCTTAAACAGATGCCCTAAACTGACCGTCTCAAAAAAACCTCCAGCTTTACTCTGTAGCATATCGCCTACTCTGGGGAGATCTCTGCCTAACATATAAAGCTATGTTAAACCCATAGCTGCTGGACATGCTACACCTAAAGAAATCCCAATCCCTCCAAGCTACATGCTCGACGGACGTAAACCTTGTCACCACAATAAACAGGACATGCTGGAAGGATAGCTTCCTGTTCCAGAGACTTCCTATACTCTAGAACAAGCTAGCCATCTATGTCAAGCAAAGTTCCTCATTAGCATTCTTCAAGAAAAATATTGATGAGTGGATGGGAAATAGGAAATACACCCCGGGGATCACTTCTGTGGCTCTGCTCGACAGGGGTACAGGAAATTAACTTTCTTGTGTGGCGTAAGCCAGGGAACCTTGTTGGCTAGGCTTACTTAGGCCCTTGGGCCGATAGCCTTATACCTACCTATGAACCTTTGAACATATGTACCATCCCTAATGCATCTCACTCATTGGTTAAGTTAGACCACCATCTCGTAACCTTCTCTATCAAATCATCCAAAATGACAGAAACAAATACCACAGAATTCAAGGACTCTAAACATACACAACTCCTAAAATTATATGATGAAGTCTCTGAATTTGAGTATAATGTTATTAGCTACAATGTCAACAAGGAAGAGTTATGCTCACACCTGGACAAATGTATCATATTGGAAGGTCAAACCAATTCAAAGGTTTGAATGCAGACTTGTGCTGTGGTTCTCCTGCATTAATAAACTGCATAATACAAGGAAAAAAAATCTAAAACTATATAATACAACAAATGACCTCCACATTAAGGATAATATCAGACAGCTAGATAAAAAGCTAAAAATGAACAATAATCAATAACATCCCATAAACTCAGTCTAGCCATAGAAGTCAAAGACAACAACAACAAATCTTTTTCTACTTATATAAGAAAAATAAGAAATAGCAGCCAACAATGCTTCAAGCTTGTGTACTATAGTAATAACTACTTAGATACAGTGGACACAGCCAACATACAGGATAATAAATTTAGTTCCAACTTCACCCTGAGACTTATATTCTAAACCTACCTATCTCTGATGTAATCATGCCACCAATCATCACAAGAGGTACTGAAGGTTCTATCCAAATAGAGCCAAGGTGCTTTCTGTGCCTTTTGTCTGTTGGTGACTGCACAGACATCAGCATCTTCCAAAGTGAGGAGTGCTTCCAGGGAGTATAGTTTTTGTTTGGACTCTTAGCATTAAGCAGCAGTACCTTGAGTTTATCTAGAGAGGATTTTATTATGTTGGGAGGTTGGTTATTGGCAAAGCAGCATGGCCTATTGACCATGTCTTCCCAAGCTGACAGATATTGTATCTCCTTGGTCTGACACCATAAGCTAAGCCAATTGTTAAAGTCAGTCATTTTCTTTTTTATTTGCATTGGGGCATCATCCTTGGAGAAGGGAGAATGATGCTTAAGGCTAGGCTTACACCTGCCTGGTTACACATAATCTGAGAGTTCAGTCATGTCTCTCTTCATACAGTCCAGTGAGGTATGTCTCAAGTCATTCACCCCCACATGAACTATGACAGAGTCATACCAGTACTTTTGCTTGAGTAACTTGTGTGCTTGAATGACTTGGCAGATCCGGGCACCTGACAATCCACTAAAATTAACCAGCCTGTTATCCAGCCTGGTGAGGGGAACATCTGTATGTCTCAGAATAGAGTCATCTATGACCACAACATTAGGTTTTGTGGTGTTACACTTTATGCACTTATTTGTTGAGACACTGGTGCATGTGTTATTATATGTTGTTTTTTTTTTTTTTTTTTGCATTGTTATGTGTATAAGTGGTTTCTGTTTGGAAGACCTCTGATCTTTTAGTAAGTTACTAGTGAATACCTCTGCATATGTGGGTTTATGTGTCATGTCCTTATTTAGTGTGGGAGGTATGTCTGTACTGACAACCTGTTTGGCATTTGATTTGTCCATATGTGAGAGTCTTGCCTAACATTTCATAGTATGATGACATCTGTCATGTAAAGCATTTGTTTGTTTCAGGAGCAAGCGGTTGTCAGTATACATGAGACAACTGCTACATTGCCGCAGGATGCCCATGTCTATCCAGCTGGATAGAGAGATGATGGGAAACTGCCCACCCATGACAGCAGGCTCTTACTGTAGGTTTTACGAGGGAAGGGAATGGGTTAATTTGGCAGGACCATGCTAGTAACGTCAAGACTACAAGGGGGATGCATACTCTGTGTAGGCTATGGTCGTTCAATAAGGCAACGCTGCTCAGTGTGCAAAACAGTTGCCCCTATAACAGTATTAAAGCTGCGAAGGGTTTTACTGACAGCTGCTTAGGGAAAAACTGAGCTGCTAGGCTTTTGCATCTATACAGGGCATTGCTAAATGCCTCTGAACATAGAGTAGCACCTCACAAACACAAGGCTTAAATATGAGCAAAGATAAATACGTTTTAAGCTAACTACCAACCAGAAAAGCACACAATAAGCCTTGCATCAGCAATCCCCAACTCAGACAGGTTAGATCAGCACACTTCTGCCACAAGGGTGCAGAAAAACACCTTATTAATGTTGACTAGCTAGTTTGGAGCCAAAGTATAACAAGACCACACAAACTATCTACACAAACCCTACAACTAACAGTTACAATGTAATACAGTGCATTTTACTTAAAGTAGACAGTACAGTTTTTTTTTACTTAGAGCCCTTTGTGTGTATCCCAGCTCAGCTAGACTAGGTAAACACATAACAACTTAAAGATATGGGTACAGCAGTATACTTTAAAGGTCTTATAAAAGTGGGATTATTCAACAAAAGTGTTTTGCTTAGTATATATGAACCAAGAGACACTCAAATGTACAAATTTTTTAAAGGCACTAAAAACAAGATAAGCTGATTAATAAGCCTTCCAGCCAATAAAACTATATGCAGAAATCTCAAGTGTTTCCACAACCTAAACAGACCAGTCTACCTCCCAGTGCACTAGATGGAAAATCCACTGACCCATTGGGATGTACCTAACTAAGCATATCCATTAAGAACATCAAGATGACAAATGGGGTAATTAGTTATGGGGCTTCTGCTATTTGGTATCTGCTTCTCTGATCTCCAGTTATCAAGTGAGGATCTCTGGTTAACAATGTCTGCAAATGATTTTTAGTCATCAAGTCTACCTCTGACATAGATGAACTCCAGCAGCAACTTGTTATTAGCTGCTGTACTGAAAATGGTCTCAACTCAATGCCAAAAAGCGCATCATCCTATTTACCTCACAGATAACACACCGTTTCAAAAATGAAAATGTTGTGAAAGACTTGGGTATGTGGGTGGACAGCCCTTAATGTTTAACTAACATGCAACAGTAGTTTGGAAATACTTACTTTGCATGGCACATAGCTAAAAGTTTATCTTCCACAACTAAAGAAATGTTCACCTCCTTGTTCTCTGCATTGGTTAGACTGATTATTAAGTAGAACACCCCCATTAGGATGTATCTAACTAAGCATATCCAGCAACTAGAAGGACCCCAGAGGTTTATAACTAAAAAGATCAGGGGCTTAAAAGACTTTTACTATCAGGAAAGACTGCAGGCTTTGTCAGTGAAGTCAGTTTTATAAAGCTTTTTTGTGACAGTTTAACTTTTTTAGGTTGTAACTTTTTAATGCACAGTGAGCTTAAATAGACACATATTGAGTATTATTGGCAGATATACTACATGTTTATACTGGTTCCGATACTATAACATTTATAAATTTCAAACAGGGTCCTGTTTACACATATTTCTAGGTTTTTTCCTAGGGTTTGCAGACCTGAGTGAATATCACTGTTGTGAGCATGACTGACTGTTTTTTTCCACTAGATGTTTCATATATATTTTTATATATTTCTGAGTGTATTTCACTTTAAAATTCTTTAATACATTTATCATTTGAGATGAATAGACTTATGTACATATATATATATATATATATATATATATATATATATATAGATATATAGATATATTCTCAAGTGTTTGGCAGGTTTTTATTTAGGATTTGTTTTTTGTGCTACATTTTCTTAAATAATACGTATTGTTTTTAGCCCAACAAAATTTAGTGTTATATTGTTACTATAACTTTTAATTTTTAGTTTCTTTTTCCACTTGACAGACAAACCTGAAGAAGTTCTAGTAGACGAAAGCGATCTGTGTTAAAAGCATTAAAAATTTTTCTGAATGTTGGTAGAAAAACTTTCTAAGAAATTTTGGAGACTTGTGTTAACTTTTTCTTTTCTGATAATACAATGAAATGCTTTCATGAAGTTTTAGCAATTATTAATGTATAAGTTTTAGTTTTACTTTTAGTTAGTTTAGTTTAATATACCCTGGAATCACACAGCTTGAAGTAGGGCAGCACTGTGACAGATATCACACTGGTGTATGGGGGGAGGGGTATTTAGCTAGTAAACATGCTAACTGTCTATTACAACAGAACTACCCTAGTAAACCACTCCCTTGCTTTTAAACAGGTATATAAATGGAAAGGTAAATTTCTACACTTTATATGGTTCATAGGTTCATAGGTTGGTACTAGGCTATCAGCCCTAGGGCCTATACAAGCCTAGCCATAACAATTCCCTTGATATTTCTTCCCACAATATTTACTTCCCTGGACCCCTGTCTAGCAGGGCAACTGACATGATCCCAAGGATGAATGTCCTATCTCCCATCCAGTCGTCAAGGTTCCTTTTGAAGAGGGCCAAGGAGGCACTCTGCTTGACATGTATGGGCAGTCTATTCCAGAGTATGGGGAGTCTCTGGGTCAGGAACCTATCCCTCCAGCAAGTTTTGCTCATTGTGATGACAAGGTTTAGATCCCTGGAGTGTGTGGCTCTGAGGGATTGGGATTTCTTTAAGTGGAGCATGTCCAACAGGTCAGGGTTTGACATGGCCTTGTATGTTAAGCAGAGATCGCCTCTGAGTAGATGATATGCCACAGAGTATAGCTGGAGTTTTTTTTAGATGGTCAGCATAGGGCATCTGCTTTAGGCCTGTGATTCTTTTAGTGAGGTATTTCTGCGGTCTTTCCAGCTGTTGCAGATGTCTTGTGAGGTACATATCAAATGGGGTGGTGTACTCCATAATGGGTCTAATGAGGGATGAGCACAGTGGGACAATGACCTCCTTTTTTCTGGAAGAAAAGCCCTTAGTGATGAGGTGTGCCACATAGAAGGATTTCCTGACTGTTGTGGCAATGTGGTTATTGAAGGTGAGACCACTGTCCACCTGTGTCCCCAAGTCTCTCATCACACTTTCATTATTTAGTGTACTGCCACCTATGTGGTAATTAATGTGTGCATGTTTCTTTCCCAAAGGGGATAACTATACATTTCTTGGCATTAAGCATGAGCCCATGGCTCTGGCACCAAGCATCTGTTTCTGTAAGGCCCTTTTGTAGAATATCCACATCATTTGGGGATTCAATAATGGCTCCCAGTTTGCAGTCATCTGCAAACTTTGTTAGCTAGAGTCCCTCAGTGTTGGCCTGTACTTCAGAGAAGTAGTTGCCAAACAAGAACGGTCCCAGGACTGAACCCTGAGTTACTCCACTTGTCACTTGTATGGAGCTGGATTTGGAGTTGGCTACTTTTACAGTCTGGGTTCTGTCAGTAAGCCAGTTGGCAACCCATCGAGTGAAGTAGGGATTTATGCCCAGCTTAGTAAGTTTATCTATGATTCCAGAGTGGGGGATGATGTCGAAGGCCTTGGCGAGGTCCAGATAGGCTGTGTGGACCACCTTATCCTCGTCCACAGCTCTGGAGACTAATTCGAAGAAGTAAATCAGGTTCTGGAGACAAGATCGGCTTTCACAAACCTAAACTGGGTGGAGTCCAGTGTTTGAAGGTTGCCAATGTCTTTGTTTATAAGTTCCATGATAATGCGTTCCATGCCCTTGCAGATCAGGTCCGTCAGACTGATGGGACGGTAGTTCCCGGGATCCAAGGTCTATCCCCCCTTGTGGAGTGGGATAAATGCAGCTGTGTGCCACTCAGTGGGCACGAAGCCTGAGGTGAGGCTATGATTAAACATGACACTTAGGTGAGGTGCCAGTTCATTTTGTAGTTCATGTAGTCGACAGTCTGGGATGTCACCTGATCCCATGGATGCTGTATTCTTAGCTTTGGAGAGTGTGGTTACTACATGTGTGGCCATGATTACTGGAATTTGGCAGTCTTTTGGTATTGAGATGGGCCCTTTAGGGGGTGAGAGGGGGGTGAAGTTGGCACTAAATTGATCTGCCAGGATATTGGCAATATCCTTGGGATCAGTATATTTAATGCCATTCTGTTGTAGCTCAGAGCAGATCTGAGCATTGTCATTTAGATTCTTGACATAACTATAGAATGCCTTGTGGTTGTCTTTGGAATCTTTGGCAATTTTATTTTCGTAACTAGCTTTGAAGGATTTCATGAGGGATCTCAGCTTTTTACTGAGGCTGGTAAGAGAGTTTTTTGCATCCTTTGATTTTCAACTTTTCTGCAACAGTTTCTTCCTTCTGTTGTATAGTTTGTTTATGGCAGGGGACCACCAGATTGGCTTCCTTTTTTTGGAGGACAGCATCTTGGTTCTATTTGGGATGGCACGATTCATGCACAAGTGGATGTGCTCATACAGTGCCTTAGTGTAGGATTCAGCAGTGGAACTTTCAGTTCTCGTCTGCATGGGTGTCATGACATTTGTCACTTCTCACTTCTGACTTGAGTAGCATGAAGCTGGCTTTATAGAAGTTTTTTTTTACAGAGGTTTCCTTACTGGGGGAGTGGGAGTGGGATGTGGATGTCAAAGGTGATTAGCTTATGGTCAGACCTGATCAATGAGGGGGTGACCACTGGTGCGGAGCATCTATCGCCCATGCTGGTAATGACCAGGTCTAGGATATTGGAGCCCCTGGTGGGACAATGGATTAGTTGATCCAGGGCATTGGAATTTATGAATTCCAAGAACCGTTGGGAAAAGCTGTTGGTACCTGAGTAGTTTTCCCAGTTAATGGCAGGGTAGTTGAAATCACCCAGTATTAGGGTGTTTGGTTGTATCTTAATATTTCCAGTATGTTTAGAAAGGTGTAGTGAGAATCTTGGGGCTTGGTGGGAGATCTGTAGCAAGTTGCCATTTGGATTGCAGTCTTTCATAGTGTTAGCTGCACCTGGAGAATTTCAGATGCATTGTGTTGGGCAACTAGCCTGGAGGTTTGAATATCCTTGGTGAATATGGGCACTCCTCCACCTTTAGTGTTTCAGTCTTGGTTTGGTAGCCGAAAAGTGTGGTAAGAGTTGTAGCCTGGTATTGTAGGGGTGCTCTCTGGAGCCTTGAACCAGGTCTCAGTTACTGCACAGATATCGATGTTCTCCATCTTTAGGAGGTTTAAATTTCTAACATTGAGTAGCATTACCTTCAGATTTTGCATGCTTGTATCTGTTACGGTGGTGGTTTTGTCCTTTGAACCTTGCCTAAAAAAGGCACTATAGGGGTGGCAAGAGCTTTAGCCAGTAACCTGAATCCCAGAGGTGACAGGTGCAGACCATCTCTGGCAAAGCATCGTGATTTGTCGATCATGTCATCCCAGGCAGACAGATACTGGATCCCCTTTGAATGACACCAGAAACTTAGCCAATTGTTGAAGTCAATCGTTTTGTCCTTATACTGCAGTATTATTCTGGGCGAAGGCAGGATGCTACTCAGGGCTAGGGTCATACCTGCCTGGGCCACATGATCTGAGAGATCTTCCATGTCTCTTTTCATGTAGTCCAGGGAGGTATATCTCAAGTCATTTACTCCAGCATGGACAGTGACAGAGTCGTATTTGTACTTGTTATGGAGTGACTTGAGTGCATGCGTTATGTGGCGGATCCTGGCATCCGACAGGCAGCTGACTGTAATTTTCTCCTTGTTCAGCCTGGTGAATGGGACATCATTGTGCCTGACTATAGAGTCACCTATGACTAAAGTGTTGGGTACGTTCAACTACTATTGGGATCGCTTGATTGTGTTTCTAATAAAGAAGATTCGATTTTAACTAGCTTGTGCTTCCCTACTTTCATTAGTGGATTTATACTTTGGAAAGTTTTTAAAGAAAGTATTTCTACCACTTGTTATTAGGTAGGATATTTACAGTACATTTTCATTAGGTGCCTGAACTCTAAAGAACTTTAGAGAATCTTAGATCTTCAACACGGAGAAGTTTCCTCATTATTTTTTGTTTCAGTTTCATAAAGACTCACCTTGCTTATATAGCATGTAAGGGATCCAGCAGTCCAAGAACTCTTATACCTTAATAAATCAAACAGTCCACCAGAAATCGGGCCAGAGACATCATTTACTCAAACAAACAAATAAGACTAGGAATAGGGATAGATTTGTCACACACTACCTACCCCTTCTGTAGGTAAGCATGCAATATCCATTTCAGTTGTCATGGTGACACTATATGCTTATATAATGCGAGCATAATTTACTATATTCAAATAGAGTGTCATCCAGGTACACTCTGAATACAAATTAGGATACAGTTATGTTAAGAGATTATGAATAATATTTGTATCTAACAATGGCTAATACACAAACTATAGCTTAGCACCTTTCTATTGTATGCCAGGATGACTGGTCCCAATGGATGTGTGACTTACACCACATTTTCTATGAACAGCTTTCAAAAACAACACAAGTTGGTGTGAAGGGCATGGCTGACCTAATGAAAGATGGATGCATAATTTCCAGTCGCTCATCTCCTGGGTGGCTTATGCTGCAATTATTAATATTCTGCAGGCAGTACTTGTAAGCAAAGTTATGGCTCTTATGCAAGACTGAACAGCTACCAGGTTCCTATTATATACTTGAAGAGGCATTTCATTGAACGCCTCTGCATCAACCATTAAATAACAAAAACACAAACCAGCGAACAGTCATATAAGCAATTTCTTTCCCTGCCGTTTTCCCCACTGTAGTGCGATCTCGGAGTTGGTATATTTAGTTAGAGGGGTTGTGGGGGGCACAGCCCTCCACATTGAAGGGTGTGATGAGTGAAGCTCCCCACTTTGTATTGTTTATAGTGATGTGTTTTTTTGTTTAGGGTAAGTGATTTCTTTCCCAGGGAATGAAATCGCTTATATGCACATTCACTGTTTTGTGTTTTTGTGGCTTACGGGTCGATGAAGTGGCATTCAATGAAATGCCTCTTCAAGTATCTAATATAGACTCCATCTACCCAGGAGAAGCTATTGGATCATTTTAAGAAAGCCTCTGCCAAGGATTGCATGATAATCCTGTCTGAGAGGCACTCAATGTTAAATGTGGAGGTAGAGGCCTACCATGCAATTGCTGAACAGCAGTAATCTAAAGGGGTAACACTAAAAACTGATGTAATTCAACTAAAATCTGATATTTTTGAGTCAAAATCATTCAATTATTTCAAGGGATCCTTAACTCAACTGCATGAAGCCCTACCTGTAGAGGCTGGCAAGTTGGATAAACTTGAGAAGAGGACAAGATGAAACAACATTCCCATGAAAGACATCCCTGCTAACATCTCCCACTCAGTTCTATGCTCCTTCTACAAGCATATTTTCAGGAGAATAGTTCACCTGATCAGCCATCTACACCCTGGTGTCGAAAGGATACACCATGTCAGACCTACTCATTCTAGGCATATTCTGGTGGCTTTTCTTTCAGTCAAGATGGCAGAGTGTCTCATTCAATTCAGTCAGGAGAACAGAGGTATCAGAAAGAGTTGGTTTCCAAGTTAATATGACTTATTCTGCTACCCCAGTAACCATGAAAGACAAAAAAAAACACATTCTGGTCAGAAGAACAGCTTGCAGATTTCTGTTGCCGTTTCTCACCATGGCTGAGTGGACTGAGAGATTGATGATGAAGGCCATTGGACAGATAAACAAATGAAGTGGTAGCTAGATTGTGCTAAAAGGCAAAGACTCGGCTCTTTATCTAGAACACCAAAGGTGAATAAAACAAGAATACTTAGCTGCACACCTTCAAAGCCCTTCATCTCCAAGGATAATGCTACTCAGGAGTTATCCAGGAGGATGTTACCCCTTGCTAAGGGCTCACCAAAGTGTTTGGACCTTACTTTTAATAATATAGCCTCTTGATCCACATCAGCATGCTAATAATGGATCTTCTAGCAAGTTGAAACAATAGTCAATGAAGCAGTAAAAAGGCAATATCATCAGAGGTGATGTGTTAACTTGCAATCAGTCTGGATAGGGCTCAAAGAACTCCCGCAAATCACTGGAGTTCTGCAAATCTCCTGATAAAAAGCAGGTTTACTGGCAAGGCCTTTGTCAGGCATTTTTTCCAGGTCTTCTGATTCTGCAGATGAAAGATAGTGGTTGGCTTAAGGCTTGGCCAAATGGGGTCAAAATGCAGCAGATGACTGACTATTGTTATGGGACAATCTTGTACTGGTTCAAGATTGATAAACTCTACAATAACAGTACATTTCAATGGGACCAGACAGTGTCCCGGGCTGCGACCTACATGAACTCCAAGAAGAGCTAAACCCAAACATAAAACTACTGTTCAATCTCAGCCTTGCTACAGGATATGTGCCCAAAGAGTGGCGTACAGCAACAGTGGTCCCTCTCCATAAAGGTGGTGCCTCAACAGATCCTGGAAACTATCGCCCCATAAGCCTGACTAGCTTGGTCTGCAAAGCTATGGAAAGGATCATCATGGACCTCATAAATAAAGATCTTGGGGACCTACAGACACTGAATCCTACCCAGTTTGGCTTTGTTAAGGGCAGATCCTGCCTCTTAAGCCTGGTTGATTTCTTTGAAACAGTCACCAAGGTCATTGACGAGGGGAAGGTGGTCCACACAGCCTACCTGGACCTCGCAAAAGCCTTCGATACAATACCCCACTTGGGCATTATAGATAAGCTCACCAGCTTAAATATAAACCCCTATGTCACTAGATGGATTGCAAACTGGCTCAAGGACAGAACCCACATGGTTAGAATTGCTGGAGCCATGTCAGACTCCAAACCAGTTACAAGTGGTGTCCCACAAGGCTCAGTCCTGGGACATCTCTTGTTCGGTATATATTTCTCGGAGGTACAGGCCAACATAGAAGGACTGTGGCTGACCAAGTTCGCAGATGACTGCAAACTGGGTGCCATAATTGACTCTCCAGCCGACACAAGCATCCTCCAAAAGAGCCTCATAGAAACAGACAACTGGTGCCAGAGCCATGGCCTCAAGCTAAATGCCAAAAAGTGTATAGTCATCCCCTTTAGCAAAAACAAAGTGCCCACAAATTACCACATAGATGGTAATCCATTAAGTACAGAAGAAGTAATTAGGGACCGGGGGACCCAAGTTGATAGCAATCTCTCATTTGACAACCACGTAGCCAAAGTGGTTAGAAAAACATTTTATATAGCCCACCTAATCATGAAGGGATTCACATCTAGATCAGGGGAGGTCATCGTGCCTCTTTACTCATCCCTCATCAGGCCCATAATTGAGTACACTGCCCCTTTTGGGATGTACCTTACCAGACACCTGCAGCAACTGGAAAGACCCCAAAAGTACCTCACCAAGAGGATCAAAGGGCTCAAACAGATGCCATATGCTGCCCGGTTAAAGAAACTCCAGCTCTACTTAGTGGCATACCGCTTGTTCAGAGGCGATCTGTGACTGACGTATAAAGCCATGTCCAACCCGGAATTAATGGACATGCTGCACCTCAGAAAATCCAAATCCCATCGAGCTATGCGCTCGAGAGACTTGAACCTCAGCACTAAAATAAATAGGACATGCTGGAGGGACAGATTCATAACCCAGAGGCTCCCTTCACTCTGGAATAAAATCCCAGTCCAGGTTAGGCAGAGTCCCTCATTGACTCTCTTCAAGAAGAATCTTGATGAGTGGATGGGAGATCATAGGTTTACCCCACGTATCACTTCTGTGTCACTGTTCGACAGAGGCACAGTATACTAACCTCGGAAAAGGGCATAGCAAAATAAATTTAAAATGGGTGGCGAAAGCCAAACACATTCTGGCTAGGCTTATAAATGCCCTAGGGCAGATAGCCTAGTATGAACCTATAAACCTATGAACCTATTACTGAACTGTTAGCATTACTGTTTACGGAAATCTTTGTAGTTGTTAAGTACCTGTTGTAAATGTTATAGGGCTCCACCTCAGGGTAGGGGAGACTGGAGATTTTTCCCTTGTAAGGAAGTTCATTTTTTTCTCATACATCTGCTGGAGTTTTCTGGTCTGGGTGTAGGTACTGTATGCCTGATACTCAAGGATTTTATTTCTGGGGGGGGGGGGGTTCTCTGGATTGTGCTAACAAAATAATTGTCCAGCGACTTGTAGGGGAACTACATATGGACAAGGCAAGTATTCTCAGAAAGGTCATACCAACCAATGTGAAAATATTCCCCTGGAACATGGGGGGTATTTCACACCCCAACAGAAGAACTATGATCCTACAGAAAATCAAAAGGGAAACATCCCAAATAATTTGTTTAAAGAAATTAAACTCAAAGTGAGGGAAGGAAACAAATCTAAATCTAAGGATTTTCCATGGTGTCTTGCAGATCATAAGCCGGGGGGTGGGAAGAGAGGTATCCTACTCAAATTTCACAGATCCTTAATGGTAGAAACCACTCACACTCTGCTTAGGGGTAAGCGTTGATGGCTAATTTGGATGGGTGAATTTATTAGGGAATTTTGGGCTATAGGCAACCTCTATATTCTGAACACAGTAAAAAAGGGATTTTTGTGTCTTTTTTTAACCATCATGAAAGACTAAAAAATCCATCTCGTGGTAATTTTCTTCTAGGTGACTTTAACATGGTCCTTGATGAGGCCAAAGACTGGCTATATGGTGAAACAGAACACCACAAGAAAAGTCAAGAATAGGTTTGCTGTTGGTTATCCTCAAAGGAATGGGTGGAAGTATGGACAGAGATGTACCTGGAAGACATTACTCCCTCATAGTCCAGAGATCTACTCAGATAAGGCAAAATCGATCTGATCTTCTTGACTAAACACATACTGGCTAGGATTCAGTCAGTTACCGACCAAGAGATCTGCCTGTCTGATCATACACCCATACTTACAGCACTTAAGGGGGCTCCTTCCCCACCTGGTGATAAACACTGGAAATGAGCCCACTATAACTGGAACAATCAGAGAGATACTAAAATCAGTGATTGCTGATGTTATACTGAGGAATACAACTGAAGACACCATCTTTAATAAAATATGGTGGGAAGGTTGTAAGGTAGCTTTGAAACACGATCTTCTTGAGGAAGAGGGGAGTAAAAGAAGGAGAAGAGATTTAGCCCTATGGGAAAAAAACTGAATGAGCTTAGGGTGGCTCATGATTTTATTATACAGCATGATAACCTTGAGAACAAAATTACTGCCTTATCTATAGACACTAACACAATGGAACCTACTAATGCAGAAGCAGAACTATTAAGTAGGGGTCAGATTTGGAGGACTCAGTGGGAGGTGGATCCTACAGTCATATCATCATCTGGAGTATTTCTCCCCAGGCCTCTGCTGAAAGTGGGCTCTGTCCCAGTCGGACTTTCACTGTAAACAAAATGTTAAATAAAAATTTAAAAAATAAATATCATGGTTCTTCAAACAGCAAGCTGTGGAAATAGCATACACCAACACTCGCTAAATCCACAAATGACTTTAACAGATGATGATGCTAGTTCCACAGGATTTCAGTCTTTTTAAACCTCCCTCTACACCCCCCCCCCCCCACAGAGGTCCATAATATAACACATTGGGAATTTCTGGCTGCATATGGCTTGCAAGGTAGTCATACAGATATAAAGAGTTTAAATAAGGGAGCTGTCTACCCATGTGAAGAGGTGAAGAGGGTGGGCAACCTCGTCAAATATAATAGGTCTTCAGGCCTAGATGGCTTATCAATTGAATTCTACAGATGGGGTTGTAACATTCTCTGGTCAACTTTACCCAAAGTTTGGAACTCGTATGGGATAGATTAGGAAATACCATCAAATAAAAACTAGGCATTGATTGTTGTTCTTCTTAAGGTGAAATATATAATCCCATCTCCTGCGGATTTTATACCAATCTCCCTTATTAATCTAGACACCAAAATCTTGGCCAAAGTATTGGCAAACAGGTTAGAACCATTGCTTGCTTACTTAGTGGGGCCAGGCCAGTTTGGTTTTATTCATAATAAAAATGTGCATGAAGTTTGGTGGGAAATGGTAAGCATCTTTGTATCCTGCAGAGAGGGGTAGTTCCAAGGATGTATTTTTTATATTAATAATGCATTTGATACAGTAGAATGGAAGCTTTTGTCTTGGGCTCTAGAAATTCGCCATTGTGAAAATACTTTTATAAACTGGTCAAGAGTCTTCATTCAAATCCCTCATTTAGTAACCCGGTTAAAGGTAGACTATCAAAGCCACAGCAGATAGGTAGGGGAACTAAACAGGATAGCCCCCTCTCACTGGCTCTTTTCTTATTAGTAATGGAGGCATTGGCATTCCAAGTTAGGTTAATCCTGAGTCATTAAAAGCAAAAGGATGGCACTGAGAATAAATTGTGGTAACTCGACAATGATTGTGTCCTGCTAGATCATACCCTCCCAAATGTGTTACCTAAAGTACTGGACATCTTCAGAAACTTTAGTTTAGCATCATGTCTTGAGTGCAATATAAATAAGTTAAGATAGTAAGATGTGTGCAAATAACCTGTAAGCTGGACAGTCAAGGCATCCAGGTGGTTTCGACAGCTAGGTATTTCAGTTTATTTGTCTGTGATTACCTAGTACTTATCACAGAAACAAATTTGAGAGTATTGAGAGTTAAAGTGAGTGATCTTATACTAAAATACTAAAACTCTGATATATCTGGAAAAATATAAGCCCTCAGGTGATGATTATGCCCCACATTATTTATCTATTGAGGACCATTCCAGTTCCTGCTAATCAAGTCTGTTTAGATGGAATTCAAGGCCTCCTCAACAATGTAATATTAGGTGAAACCAATTGCAATCTTAATGATCTCAGTTATGGCAGGACCAATTTAAATTAAGAAGATGGCAGAACTATTTAGATCAGCAGACAAGGATAATCTATAGGTGGTACTTAACGCCCAATAGACTATGGAGGATGTGTAGATCTATTAATAATAATTGCTGAGGATGTGTGAAATCGATGGCTGATATTATCCATAAGTTCTGGGATTGGCAGTTGGGCCTTTACAGGATGGGCAGGGTTACAAAGAGCTCATGTTGTCTTCATGTACATACTTCTGCAACAAATTTTTTATCCATTGTCTTAGGACTCTTGGAATCCATACTTAACACCAAAAATGATAACTCCCTAAGTTTTAGGAGTAGCACTCCATTGTCCTAATGCAAGATTTTATTCCCAATGAAAGTACTCAAAGTTTGCCCCTTTGCAACAGTCTTTTTGTTAAAAAAAAGCACTGCTGTCATTTTTAGGAGACAGTATCAGCCTCAGAAATATATCTCAGACACAGAATTAACAACGATATAATTAATCTAAATAATTAGGTAGGAGAAATCTCTAAATGGTTGCTTATAAAAGCCGTTGTGGTTATTTGAGTAGTACTGTTGGACATGCTTTTTTTTGTCAAAATAGGACTTGAGATAATGTGGGTATCTTAACCTTTTATATTGTGTGTCTTAATGATGTTGAAGTGTGAGAAATGGAACCATATGCAGGGTATCTGAAACTCATGCAAGTCTGTTTACAGGCAAAATTCTTCTGTGTACTGAAGATTAGATATGAAAACATTAAGAAGTGGTGAACTTAAAGGTGTCTGATTAGCTTACTAATGAAAAATAATTTGGCATTAAGCTTTTGAAGTACACTTTTAAGCGAAATGAACACTGTTAACTTTATAATTTCTTAACATTTTTTTTCACATCAAAAGTTCAACATGACATGCTGATTTTTGTGACAATTTAGAAGCTTTCAACATGCCATCTATGTGTGCTTACCTTATGGACTGTGTTAGTTATTACTGTGTACATTTGTCTGAGAATGTTAGGTTCCCTAAATAAATTTGGCGTAGTATTTTTAGGCAGAAAGGAACAGTAAAAGTGGAACAATTAATGAGGACAAGACTCACAGAGGTTGTGCTAACATTTGATGAGAATTGGTAAGAAAGTATGATGTCACATGTACTTCTTTATTTTAATGGGAAAAATTGCAACTGACCTTCGGCATTTCACAGGAACAAGCCAAGTGGTATGGAATTATTTGTAGTGAGGGGTTAAGCAATTACAGTACATCTTAATGGATGAGGGAGGGTGTGTGCTGGGCAGGAAGGTAGACTGAAGTGGGTACAATAGAAGAGTTTTGTTTTCTTCTTTTCTTTTGCTCTTTCTTTCTAATTTTATTTATTTTTTTTTTGTTAAATAAAATGGAGGATCATTACTAAACTACCATAGGGCAAGTATTACTATACCATAGTATATCTTTTTTTTTTCTACTTGCAAAACAATATTATATGTAGTATTTTATATACTGTATAGAAAATATCCTTTTATCGTGTACTGGTGAAAATGGTGTCTAGAGGGATAAAATAAATGCTTAAAATGAGAAACTATGAAACTGTCATATAATACTATGTGTCTTGAAAGAAAAACAAATGATTCAGTTAAAATGATTAAGGAGAAGGAACTAACTGTAGCAGCAGCTGCAAAATTTGTTGATGACCACATAGTGCAATATTGCATTATGATGTTATGAAGAAGATAATATATGCAGCCCTTCTGTTGCATTTTCTTTAAAGATGATAGCCTTCTGATCAATTATTTCTTGTTACTGTGTTTCAGAATAATTGCATAGTCATCATTACTTGCTTAGATTCTTATACTATGTATCAAAATATTTCTTATAGACAACTTTGACTAATGCAGTTTACATAATTTGTCATGCTATAAAACTGCTTTTGTTTTACATCTAAATTTATACCATATCCTGGGAGACTAGATGAATGAGTTAACAGTGGTAACAATGACAGCTTGTCTGTGCATGTGGTCACAGAAGTATTTTCATCTTCTGAGTTTTCTCTAATAGGATTTACCCTGCATTTTTAATTTTATATTAGAGAAATTACTTGTCTTAATGCTATTTTATTTGAATTAAACTCCCTAGTGGTTTATAGCAGCAGATGGCTCAGAAGATACAAACATTCCAGCATGGCCTACTGTATTCAACCAATACAGGCCTTTGCGCTGCTAATTTTATTTTACAAAAGTTTGCTGTCTGATGGTATGAACATTACAAATGCAGATGTCCTGTGAATGAAAATATTGTGGGCAAGTTTATAAAATGTAAACTATTTTTCTGTTTTAGTAAGCACATGCCAAGTGCGATTTAGTGAATAAATATAAGTTCACATAACCAAAGCAGTAGCAATAAGAAGAAAAACACTTTATCTTCTAACTGAGAAATAATTACTACATTTTATTGTGCAGGATGCTAGATATGTATTATGCCTTACCACCTCACTTTTGCAAAAGCCTTCTTTATGCAGGACTTAGTATGTCTGACATCAGATGCAGCCTTTCCAGAATGTCTACGGGGCAGATAATGGCTGGAATGTGTTGTTCTGACAAGCCCACAAACTCTATAACTGCATTAATAAATAGAAATCTACCTCTGGTAACTGTTTAACATGCACAGTGTGTGGCTGTCTGGTGCTTGCTGTTCACAGGTAATAATAACATTTTTAAAAGCCTTTTTCATGCATCACACTTCTGTGCACATAAACATTGCCAGGTTTATTATTAAGTTTAAATTAACATTTCATACTTTATTCCAAATTTTCTACTAATTTATGACAGTTCTTGTTTCTTTTTAAGCATTTTGGCCAGTACACTGTAACTACTTCCTGTTTGTATAATACTATTATATTCCATCTCTTTTCCTACCCAGATAAAACAAGAGGCTTGGGAGGTCACTCATTTGTCTAGCCACTTCTCAATACCTCTTACTCTAAAACCACGCCCATACTAGAACTTACACATCATAACCCCACCTCCACCACACAGCAACAAACACTACTTAACCTATCGAAAATAAACTACAATGCATGTCCTTCTACCCTCACCTCCCTTCCCTACATTACAGCCATACAAACTAGCTTACCCCTAGACAACACCTCATTCCATACAACACACACCAACTCCCTCATAAACTTCTGTCCAACACTATTTATTATTTATGCTACACACTTCTAACATCCACCTATCTACAACTATCAATAAGAAAGCAGTATATATCCCTCTCAAACCTTACCTATACCATCAAACACATATTCAAACTCATTAAAAGACTTCTTATCGCTGGTGACATACAACCAAACTCAGGGCCCAGTTTTACTGACCTCCCCAATAGACCTCAATGTGATCTACTAATAATTAATATTAATATAAGGAGTATTTCCAATAAACTCCAAGATCTACATGCTATTATTACTCATTACTCCCCTGACATTTCAACCATTGCTGAGTCGTGGTTGAAACCACATATCCCTAGTGAGGAATTTCTACCACCAGGTTACAACATCTTAAGGCTAGATAGAAAAAATAGGAAAGGTGGTGGAGTTGCAATGCTATTCAAAATGAAATAAACCTCCAGCCATTTCATATCCTTTTGCCAACATTTCAAAATGCCAAAACCATAGGCTCTATCCTACCAATAAACAATGATAACAAAATTAATATTTTTTGTTGCTACATTCCTCCTGGAAATAACTCTCCAGCTATTGAAGAAATCCTTCAATGGCTGAATCAAAACTCCCCTCAAGAAACAAGTCTATTAGGAGACCTCAATACTGACTGGCAAGCCTGCAACTCCAACAACCCCACTAACAATATTCGCCTGTATGGTTTCACACAACTAATTCAAGAACCCACCAGAATAGACAAAAAAACCCCACAAATAATCCATTATTGATTGGACACTAGAAAATAACCCCAAACATCACTATCACACTGGATGCTTACCTGATGTTCTCAGTGACCATCTCCTCACTTTCCTTCTAAGAAAACGTACCAAGACTCCTAATCCCATAATCTATAGACACATCAGGGATGATCATAACTTAACCCCAGATAACCTAAACAACATTCTACAGCAATATAACTGGCAATCTCTGAGACTTTTAAACCTGGATCAGGCAGTAGACTGCTTTAATGATATATTTATCTCAGTTATAAATTCCATTGCACCAATAAGAAAGATGAAAACTAAAGTTAACTATGCTCCATGGTTAAGCAAACACACAATAGCCCTACTAAAAACCAAAGACAAGGCCTGGAAGAAATGGAAACAAGAAAACTCCAATCATACCAAGCAAAAGTATAAACACATTAAGAATCTAGCCAAAAAACAAACCAAACTAGACAAACAAAACTACTTCCTAGGTCTCCAAGACAAATACTTAAAAAATCCAAAAAAACTTTGGCATAGTATCAACTCCCTACTAAAACCTGGAACAATTGCTACCCCCACCCTTAACTCCCACTATACTAACAGCAAAGATATAGCTCCCCAACTTAACTGTCATTTCATAACCTCAGTCCAAACTCTGTCCAACCAGCTAACAAACACTAATTCCTCACCACCCTTATCTGCTGGGAACTCTCCTAGCAACTCTTCCAACCTACCATCCTTCTCTCTCTCACCTGTCCCTACATCTAAAATTAGAAACCTCCTCCTCAAACTAAAACCTAACAGACTAGCAACAGATGGTATTCTTGCTAACTTCCTAAAAATAGCAGCTGACTCCCTATCATATCCAGTATCAATCCTAATAAACAGGTCCATTCAGGAAGCTTATGTGCCACAACTATGGAAAATATCCTACATTATACCTCTTCACAAAGGTGGTAAAACTTACGACTTTTCCAACTATCGGCCTATAGCCATTGTTCCCCCTTATCTAAGATCCTAGAGAAATGCATACACTCATAAGTTATGCAATTCCTGAATACAATCTTCTCTCCTCCACCCAACACGGATTCTGCCCTCACCATAGTACAACTTCTGCTCTTCTCTCCTTCACCAATTTGGTTAATCATCATAGAAACAACAACAACTATGTATCTGCTACCTTTTTAGACCTCTCTAAAGCATCTGACATGGTCTCACACACTAAACTATTGGACGCTCTTCATTCTCTATCCTTTACTTCTCCTACTATCTCCTGGTTCAATAGCTACCTATCAGATAGACAACAATCAGTACAATGGCACAATGGCCTGTCCCCTCCTCTCTTTAACTCTATAGGAGTACCACAAGCCTCAGTATTAGGCCCACTACTCTTCTGTATCTTTACAATCTATACACCTCCTCTAAGCAAGCCTCACTTATTCAGTATGCAGATGACTCCACTATCATCTGTGCAGCCCCATCTGTCAACACCCTACAGCAACTTGCCCAAGAATCTTTCTCTGCTATTGAAACTTGGATCACTGACATCCAACTTATTCTTAACCCCAATAAAACCAAACTTCTCCTGTTCACCCCTAATAAAACAAAATCTCTCCCTCTACCTTCATTGTCTCATCTAGGAATGGCACTATCATCTCTCCTTCCACCCACACAAGACTCCTAGGAGTTTAAATTGACAACCTATCCTTCGATCTACACATAGCACAAACCATTCAGAAAGTGCACAAAAAATGGGAACCCTTTACAGGCACAAAAACTATCTCACAGAGAAATCAAGAATCACCCTAGCTCAAACTCACCTCTTATCAGCACTTACTTATGCTACACCAATCCTAACCCATACTAGAAAAGCAGATCTGGACAAGTTTTGCTATAACAAGATTGCCAAATTTGCCAAGTCCCCCTTTAGAACTCATCACTGCCAAGTACTAAAAGAAATTCAATGGCTTGAATTTCCTAACTTACTAACACACAAACAACTCACATGCGCCTTTATCATCAGAAACGATCCAGAAAAAACTCCTGCCCTTAAACAGCTATTAACCTCCCACTCTTCCAGTCACCCTCTCTGCTCATCTAATAAACCTCTCCTCAGTGTTACTACTACTAACAACATTGTAGGTAAAGCCCTATATTCCCACATCATAGCCAAGAAATGGAATAATCTCCCCACTAATATTACTTCTACTACAGCAAACACAAACCTCAAAATATTACTCAAATCTCATCTTAGGACAACATGGATCTGCCCATGTATATCTTGATAATCTCTATACCTTCTCTTCTCCTTAAAACAACTTCAGTCTAGAATTCACACTATTCTACTTGCATAAGAATGCATACTCTTAGAATACGTCTATTTGGTCTTTGTACTTCTTTAAGTGTACACTTATTAGTAATGTAAACTGTCTATACTACCTTTAAAAATATTTAATCTAAATGTATTTTAGTCCTGCATTGCCTGTTAACTTTTTGTATGTAATCCACTGTCTTCTCATTTTGTATATTTCTCATTGTATTAACTTCTTACTATATCTTAATTGTGGAGCTTTTCTCCCTGGGCATCCACTGAAAATGGACCTGGTTCAGCTGGATTGTCCTAGTAAACAAATGAAAAATAAATAAATAAATAAATGAATGAATACGTTCTAGCTTTGCTGGAGCTTGCATTTTGTTTTTACTGATTGTTTTTTCAGTGACCTTCTCACTCCTTATTTTAGTTTGTTGTTTGGAATATTTTTGCAGTGACCCTAATGATAATGGACATCAGCTGGGTATAACAGCCCTGTGTTTCTAATGATTACTCAAACACTCTGCTTGTGCTGTGCTGATGAGGTCATAACAAGGCCGAAATATACATATCCACAGCTACTGGGGTTTGGATTTATTGGCATGAAATTGTCCATTAAAACAATGAAACAAGTCATGGGCATTCAGAATCACCAATTAGCTGAAACACCTGATGTTCATAAGGATAATTTGCATATATCCCATGTGCCTCTGATACAAGAGGCTTGGGAAGTCACTCAATGGAAGTTCTACCTTTGCTGGAGTTTGCATTTTGTTTTTACTGATTGTTTTTTTTCAGTGACCTTCGCACTCATTGTTTTAGTTTGTTGTTTGGGATATTTTTGCAGTGACCCTAATGATAATGGACATCAGCTGGGTATAACAGCCCTGTGTTTCTAATACTTAGTCAAACACTCTGCTTATACTGTGCTGATGAGGTCAAAACAAGGCCAAAATATGCATATCCACAGCTAGTTGGGTTTGACTTTACTGGCCTGAAATTGTCCATTAAAATGATAAAACAAGTCATGGGCATTCAGAACTGTCAATTAACTGAAACACCTGATGTTCATAAGGATCATTTGCATATATCCCATGTGACTCTGATACAAGAGGTTTGGGTGGTCACTCAATGGAAGTTTTAGCTTTGCTGGAGTTTGCATTTTGTTTTTACCCAGATAAAATGTATACTGCAAGACATGTTAGGTTGCAAAAGGTGGGCCAAACATTTTAGTAGTAAAGCTAAGACACCCAGCAAGGCTCATAAACTTCACAAAAGCAAAGACTGATGTACTTTCTCTTTGGGTTCTCTACTGACCAACCTCTCATATTATCCTCACACATTGATCAACTGATACTAGAAAACTGCAAAAAAATGCCAGGACATGATGCATAAGGAATCTGATTAACTATTTATGCATGGTGCAGGTTGGTAGCACATAGCATGAATATTCTGTGGCTTATACAGTAAAATGTGCTTTGATTGCACAATAGAACTTCCACTTTATGACTTGGTCATCTGCATTCCCTGAGAAATGTAACAGAATCTTCATTTTGCACAGAATTAACACAGTTCCATTCTCCAGCCTAGTTATCAACCCATCCTACCATCAAGCTCTCAGTTTCAAAATTCAGACATATCACTCATAATATCAATGTTATTATTCCATCCCTGGTCACTTATTTTCAGGTCTAAATCATACTGCTCAAGACATACTCTCCACAGCCGCAGTTTCACTAAGACATCCCATCCTCTCAACATACCTTGCAGTTTTAATTTCTGTTCAGCAAAGGTATAGTGTGCAGACCTGTACCATGCAGTCCTAACTGCTGTTTAGTAGAATTTAGTCAAATCATATTTATTAATTTTCCATACCATATATCTATCCCATGCTAAATGATTCAAAGACAATGCTGCTAGTGTTGTTACTTATTACATTGACATTTTAGTCCCTGGGTGCACATTTATACTGTAACTTGGCAAAACCATTTGAATGATTCAGCAGAGAAGAGAGAGGTGAGTGACAACTGTCAGTGTGTCAGTGATATAACAGTGCTGGGCACTATATGTATAAATTCTGTCCTGAACATACACTCCCTCACCTCACTTTATATAACTGTCAGGATAAAAAGAACTATCTTTCTGTAAAAATGTATCTGCACAGAGCTATCACTTTTATTAAGCCATCTCCCACATTTCTGAATTACTTTGAGTAATGGTGAATGGGGCATTTGTATAGCCCCTTTCTGAGCTACTTAGAAGGAAGGTAAATGATTAATGTGGTATCTGTGTAGCCCTATTCTGAGATACAGGGAGATATACTTGATAGCGTATTTAGTAGCCTCTTTCTGAGTTTCTTGGAGCTATGGTTAATGGTTAGTGAAGTATTTGTATAACCCTGTTCAAAGTTATGTAGACTCATTGTGAATGGGGTATTTGTGTAGCCTTTTTCTGAGTTACTTGGAATCTGTGTTACCCAACCTATAGGTAAGAGTTTCTGTTACCTTTAGAAACTTTATATCCTTGTCTCTCAAGCTAGTTTTTCACTATATTTTCTGATTGTTTCTATGACTTCATCTTGACCAGGGTGCTAGCCCCGCTACGCTCGGGCTCACTTCGCTCCTCTACCCTACCCCATTCCCACCAACCCCATTACAATTACCTTTATACCTAACTATCCCTCCCCTTCCTGTCCCACTAGCCACTACAATTCCACTTCCTGCCTATTGCCACAACCACCTTACTAATCTGTCAATCTTGTCAACACCACTTCATCTATACCACTGTCTCTCTACCTACTCTATCTGACCATATTTTATTCCAACATGTATTATTTTCTAATATCTTCTACACTACTCCTTATTCTCTCTATCTCCACCTCTTGCCACTCCAATCTCTCTGACCCACTCCTATGTTCACCAACTTCTCACTCATACAACATATATCCAACTACTTCATCTTTTACTATCTCCCCTAATCTCTTTACTACCTCTATCTCAAGTCAATACAAACTATCCATAATACAGGTTTTTAAACCTTCCCACAAAGCTAAGTCAAAACTATACAAACTCCATCTAGCATCTACTACACACTCTCTCCTCACTAAAAACCTACTTTGTTCTGGAGATATCCATCCCAACCCTAGCCGCTCTTCTCTCCCCAAAACTACCTCTATACTGCCCCCATCTTACTCCTTTAACAGTCACCACCTCAGTCACAACAATCATATCCATCCAAATACTTAACTATTTACTCATTGAATATTCAGAGTCTAGCAAATAAAATCACTGAGCTACACTCATGGATAGCTCTCAATACCCCATCACATCCTCTCCCTATCTGAAACATGGCTCAAGCCACACATCTCAAATAGTGAAATACTCCCACCAGGTTATAATATCTTCCGATCTGATAGACCTGTATAAAAAGGTGGTGGTGTGGCCATCCTCTACTCAAACATTCTTAACCTCTCACCATACCCTTCCCCAATTCCTGTCTTCCTCCCAGCTGAAATAATCATCCTTAACTGCCATCTGAATCCCCACAAAAAACTTGCAATTGCCTCTATCTACCTTCCTCCTGGTAACAATCTGCCCATTCTTGAAAACATCCTATCCTGGTTCTCCCACAACATACCATATGAGACACTTATTCTTGGTGATGTCAAAATTGATTGGTCCAAACTCACAACTGACTCCCCCCACCTCAGTATCCACCTACACGGCTTCCACCAACTTATAACATCTCCCACTCGCTTTCATAAAAATTCCTCTTCCAGCTCCATCATAGACTGGATCCTTACCAATTCCCCCACCAATACCACAATCCCACCACCTTACCTGACTCCCTCAGTGATCATCTCCCTACCACCATCTTAAGACACTACTCCCATATTCCTAAACCCCACCTTATCAAAGACTGTCAAAAACTATTGACTTTCAATTCATCCCAATTTAACTCCATTCTCTACAACAGAGATTGGTCCATTCTAAAACATCTCACCCTAAACGATGCTGTATGCACTTTCAATAGCATCTTCATGAATACTCTAAACTCCTTAGCTCCCTCTAGGAAGATCAGAGTAAAATCATACCATGCTCCCTGGCTCCCCAAAGAAACTAGGTCTCTTATGAAACAAAGAGATCATGCTTGGAAAACCTGGACTAAAACTAAACAACTACCTTTTCTTCAAAAATACAGGCAACTGAGGAACTTTGCAAAAAACATACAACTAATGACAAAAAGTTATACTATAGCTCTGCTCAGCTTAACAACAAATCCAATCCTCAAAAATTTTGGTCAGCTCTCAACAACATCCTCTATCCTGGAAAGCCCTCTAATCCCTCCCCATACCCTAACTCTTCCTCTCAGGAAACAGCTACCCTCCTGAATAAACACTTTATCTCTTTCATCCAAAATCTGGTAACCTCTAAGCTAAACTCTACTTCGACACCCACCTCTCCAAGTCCCACTAACACAACACTGTTTTATTTTGAGCCAGTTCCCATTACTTACATCAAATCTCTACTACTCAAGCGAAAACCTTGTTCTCCTTCCACTGACAATCTATCTCCTACATTCCTCAAACTTGCTACTGACTCAATTGCCTATCCTGTATCTATACTAATTAATCGATCTATTCTGGAATCAAATGTCCCCACCTTTTGGAAATCTTTCTTCACTATCCCTCTTCATAAAGGTGGAAACTCCACTGACCCCTCAAACTACCAACCCATTGCCATTCTGTTCCCCCTCTCCAAGATATTAGAAAAATGTATTCACTCACAGCTTCTCAATCACCTCCTCACACACCACTTGCTTACCCCTACCCAACATGGATTTCGTCCTCACCACAGCACCACCACTGCCCTCCTCTCCTTCACTCATATCATTGCAGAGGCCCTAGACAACAATAAACTCATTTCCTGTCTCTTCCTAGATCTCTCCAAAGCCTTCAATACTGTCTCTCATCCTCTACTACTATCCAAACTCGCAAATCTCCACCTATCCCCCTCCGCACTTGCCTGGTTTAATAGTTACCTATCTGGCAGGGAACAATCTGTCAAATGGCTCTCATCTTCCTCACCTTTCCTTCCCATCTCCACTGGTGTTCCCCAATGCTCCATCTTGGGACCCCTTTTGTTTAACATCTTCACCAATGATCTTTACACCTCATGCAAAGAATCCTCCCTTATTCAGTATGCCGATGACTCCACACTTATATCCATCTCAAATAACATTCCTGAACTACACTCCCTGACCCAACAGGCCCTACTATCCACTGAACAATGGCTCTCTCACAACCTATTGATCCTAAATCCCAAAAAGACCAAACTCCTACTTTTCCTTCCCCGTTCTCTTTCTCATCACAAATCCTCCTTTTTTATTACATCTTCTAACAATACAAATATCCAACCTGACACCCACACAAAACTCCTAGGGTCATTATCGATGACGAACTCAAGTTCAACCTACACATACTCCAATGTATAAAAAAAAAACAAACCAGAAACTAGGTCTGCCATATTGGAACAAAAAATTCCTAACCCCTGAATCTAGACTTACTCTGGGCCAGGCACTCCTCCTCCCCTCCCTCTTATACGCCGCCCCAGTTCTTACCAATATCCAGGCCTCCACTCTAAACAAACTGCAACAGACTTACCATAAAATAGCCAGATTCATTACTAACTCCCCATACAACTCACACCACTGCATTTCTTTAAACTCTCTTCAATGGCTTGAACTTCCCCAGTTTCTGCTATCTTATCAATTTCATATGCTGCACTCTATTCTTTATAAACCCTCCTTCTGTCCATCTCTATCTTCCTTAGTCTCCATCTATATCCCATCCCAGACCCTCCGTACTTCTAACCAACAATTACTTGATATCTACCACCCAAAAAGGTCAGTAGGCAAACTACTCTACAAACACTCCCTTGCCCATGCTTGGAACAAACTTCCCCTTGACTTACATTCAGTCTGCCACACCTCACACTTTAAAAATGAACTAAAAGCTTATTTACTCAATTCCAGAACCTGCCCTTGCCATGACCCTACCTAGTCTTCCTTCCCTTTATGTACCCTCAAAAGGACCATACTTAGTACCTCATTACACCCCTCTCTCCAATGTGTCTACTATGCATTTGCACAATTTTATACAAACAAAAAATGTTCATTGTTGACCTATTGAACTATATCAATGTAAAATTGTTACTTAGCTTCTTTTTAATGCAACTTTAACTTTATGCATGTAACCCAACATATGTGAATCGTTTTGCTATAACTGCTATTATATCAATATTGTTTAAAATTGTACTTGTTTTAAAATGTATTACTGGAGCTTTTCTCCTCGGGTCTCCACTGAAAATGGGCCACAAGCCCAGTTGGACAAACCCGGTTAACACATGTCAATAAATAAATAAATAAAAAAGAGTATGGCATGCAGATCCAAGGAAGTTATAGTACCTCTCTACTCAGCCCTTAGCAGAACTATCATTGAGCACAATACTCCCTTTGGCATGTATCTAACCAGACACTTGCAAAAGCTGGAATGTCCACAAAGATTTCTTACTTGGATAATTTACAGCATGAATACCCTGTCCTACAATGATCATCTAAAGACTCTGTATTTGTGTTCAGCCTCATACAGGGTGCTGAGATGGGATCTTTGCCTGGTTTACAGGGCTTCCTCAAACCCAGCCCTGATGGATCTGTTACACATGTGCAAAACAAACATCACCAGAAACACTAGATCCAAAGATTTGTACTTTGCTTACGACATAAACAGAACAAGCTGGGGAGACAAATATGTGTCCAAAAGGATCCCAGCACTATGGAATGGGCTCCCTATCCATGTAAAATAGGGTTCATAGTCCATTTCAAATTTTGCTTGTAGCAATGGTAACTGTTATATTTACATAGCCTCTTTCTGAATCACTTAGAGGGATGATGGAGAGGATATATAAATACCCCCGTTCTGAACCACTTGGAAAAGTGATGTATGGAGACTTTGTATTACCTTGTTTTCTGAATTGCTTAGAAAAATGGTGGATAAGTTATTTGCAGTTTCCTTTACTGAAACACTTTGAGTAATGGTAGATGTGGTATTTGCACACTCTATTTCTGAGTTTCTTTGGACAATTCTGTATTGGATATGGTATTTGGATGGACCCTTTCTGAACCAAGTAATGTGATGACTGATGGGTTATCTGCTTAGCCTTTTTCTAAATCACTTGGAACAATATTAGGTAGGATATTTTATAGCCCCTTCTGAAATAGTTGGAATAGAGGTGCATTTTATTTTTTCAGCCCATTCTGAGTTACTCAGAGTTATAGAATATGGCATATTTACATAGCTCATTCCTGGAATTTATGTATTTCTGTATTTATTTAAATTTGTTTACTGGGATAGAACCATGACCAAACAATGACCAATTGCAGGCTCATACTGGGACGTACCTGGGGTTATGGATGGGGTATTTATATATCCCATTTCAGAATTAAATGGGTAATTGTGAAAAGGGAATTTGTATAGCACTATTCTGAGTCACTTGTAGCCAGAGTAGATGCTACAGTGGTATAATATCTTTGTGACTAATCTGTAGCAAAGGTGAATGTGGTATCTGTGCAGCTCCCTTCTGAGTAACTTGGAGAGATATGGATGTGGCATTTGCATAAACCCTGATGGTGCCAATCATACCTTCATAAGAACAGCATAACTCAAAGGCACCATGCGTCTGTGTCATAAGCTGCAATGTTTGCCCTTTGACTAACACCCATGCTCTGGTATTAAAAACATATATGTGTGAGCACATACACACACACACACACACACAAGCGGGCTTACACACACAAACACACACACATTCAAACACACACACACACACACACACACACACACACACACACACACACACACACACACACACACACACACACACACACACACACACACACACACACACACACACACACACACACACACACACACACACACACACACACACACACACACACACACACACACACACACACACACACACACACACACACACACACACACACAAGCATGCACACACACACACACACACACACACACACACACACACACACACACACACACACACACACACACACGCACACACACAAACGTGCGCGAGCACACACACAAGCACGCACACACACACAAACGCGCACACACACACACACACACACACACACACACACACACACACACGCACACACACACACACAAATGAGCTAATTAGGTTATCTTTACAGAGCTTTTTATGTAGTCTTGGAACCATTTTCTTGTTATCGGTCTGAAATGGTGTCATTCTTTCTGTGTGCCTGATGTTATTCTGTGGTTATAAGTAAACAAAATTACCCAGCTGAACTCACATCAAATATCTCTAAACAGGGTATCTAAATACTGCTTTCCACTGGAATACTTCCTTTTTTATGAATACTTAAAAGCAAACTGCTTATTTTTATGTTTCCTTTTCCACTTTTATATAAAGGTTATATCATGTGATCAAGGCTTTTCTATCCTATAAAGTATTTATTGTCAGTTCTCCTGTTTTTTCTTGTGTGATCTCATTATTGTACTTTTAGTAATGAATATAGTTTATCATATTGCTGAGCATCACTTGACTATTTTGTGTCCTTCAATATACTTTTAAAAATGGAAAATATATAAAAAGCACAACACCAGGAATAAAAATGGACTGGTACAATAAAGAAATCCAAGTAAAAAACAACAAAAGTACGAAAACCCAACATGGCAGACTGGCAAGATAAATAAAATGAAAATGTTTAATTCAGAACAGTAAGCGCTTTCACGCTGTATCAAATCACTTCATCAGACTGATTCTTGAAAGTACACACTAGGTTTAAGTAGCTAGCATAAAATCAATTAACACCATCACTAAAAAATTTTAAACAAACAGTCTCCAAATAATATAACTTAGATAAATATCAATAAAAACATTAAGAAAAAGTTCATATATGAAATAAAAACGGACAAAAATACAAAACATTTAAAATCTCAGTGTTTAAGTGGTCTTGCCTTTAAGAATGATTTTAGTGAAACAACCTCATTTAAACCTGGTTCTTTGTCTGCATTCAGTGACAGAATCCATTTCTGTTCAGCAGATTCTGACCTGTTCCTAATATCCCCCTCTCTTAAATTCTCTGAAATTATTTCTAGCACCAGAAAGCTAAAGGTATGGTCAGCACCAAACTTCATTATTTATTTAGCAAGGGCATTCGTATCTTTCTTATTTTTAATGTCCCTCTGATGTTCCAAGAGTCTATCCTTAAGCTGTCTGTTACTCATACGTATATAAAATGCAGGGCACTTAGCACAATAACTAAGATATATTATGTTTCTGGTCTTACAGTCAGTGTAGAAATCTATTTCTACCTCCAACTTTGAATAAAGGCCTATCATTTACCCTTACACGGAAAGCAGAGCTAACAGATGTATTGACAGACCTAAGACATTTTGGAAGGACACTTACACTAAGAAGTATTTTTTTTAGGAATAACAGTAATGATTTGACACTTTTAAGAAGCCTAGTACCTTTATCCCACCTCCAAATGTGAAAATAGACATGTTCATAGAGATTTGTGAAAAACAAATAAGAAAAGAGTTTGAATGTAAAGACAAAGCTGTATGCTTTAATTTAACCTGTAAAGAACATTTTGCACTGACAGAATTAAAAAACATCTTTAGAAATTAGACCAGCTGTCAAGGGAGGAGAAATAGTAGTACTAGATAGAGAAGGTTCCCTATTATATTATCGAAAGTTGATTTCAGCGAATGCTCACATGAGCGAAAATGCTGGAAATTGAAAGGGTGTTTGTGGGGTCATGGTACAGTGAGGAGTGGGATATTTTGCCCTTTCCTCACTGTAGTGCAATCTCGGATTTGGAATATATAGTTAGCGGGGGGGGGTGTGGGGCACAGCCCCCCCACAATAAGAAGTTCGATTTCCAGCATTTTCGCTCATGTGAGCGTTCGCTGAAATCAATTTTCGATAATATAATATAGACTCGATAGAGAATGCTATATAGCACAGATGGACAAATTAAGTAATGCTGACACTTATGTATGCATCTCTAAATCTGTTGTCAATGCGATTACTGAAAAAGTATATTTTTTTCTATTTGATATGCTTATGACTGGCATGATGAATGAGAAGCTTTTTGAGTACTTTGAAGTCAAACAACCCCTAGTACCTATAATTTATGGTCGAACTAAGGTGCATAAAGATACAATCAATCCACCAATGCGTCCAGTAGTGTCTGGAAAAGGTTGCGGTACAGAGCCACTTTCAATTTTTATTGAAAAAAAATGACATCCCCTATTATAAGGTTGTGAGACTGTTCTTAAGCACACCAGAAGTTTCTTGCAGAAATTATATGTGGCTACCTCCGGCCTTGACAGTAATTATTACTTGGTAACTATGGTTATAGAATCCCTATTGACCATTATTCCTAATGAATGGGGCACAGAAAGTATTAGAAAGCTTATGAATATTAATAACTGTTTTTCCACTGATAAGAGAGGCTTAATATGTGCCTTCCTAGAACTTGTACTTGAAAATATTTTTTTGTATTGTTTGAGGAACAGTTTTATGTACAGAAGGTTGGTGTGGCAATGGGCACAGCATGTGCGAACAGCTACACAAACCTGGCTTTAGTACAATGGGAAACAGATGTATTATTACAAGCTACAGGTTTTTCTCACCACATCTTATGGTACTTGTTTGTGGATGACATTTTCCTTTTATGGAATGGATCACCTGAGACCCTTGTTGAATTTGTAGAGTTTTTGCATCAATCTACAGGTTTAATTAGATTCACATTTAAGTATTCCTGGGAACAAATTTAATTTTTAGATGTTATGGTGAAGAAATCAGACTTTAACCACATGGTGACTAGTATTTATAGACAATCCACTTGGAGGAATTGTCTACTTCACAAGAGTAGTAAGCACCCCAGGCATATTCCTAAGAACGTGATTAAGGGACAAGTATTTAGGGTCATGAGACTCCATAACGAGGATCAACAGCTTAGTTTAGCACTTGAGTCTCGGAAGAAAGACTTCTTAGATACAGGGTACTCAATAAATGAAACTGATAGATGCATAACAGATGCACTGAAACAGAGACAAAGTAAAGGAAGAGTCTATTTCTCTGAACCACTGTTAAATGAAGATACTCAGATACATGAGAGAACAGAGGTTCTTAGATTTCCTTTAACATACTCATCAGATATCTATAGAGTCTGTGATATCATCAAACATAATTGGGATATTTTAGATACAGTGGATGAACTAAGAAGTGTCACAGACACAGTGCCACACTTATCTTTTAAAAATAATAGATTATCGAAGAGGCACCTATGCTATAATGCATCCACTACTACGAAAGTTTTAACATCGACTAGGAAAGGTACTTCTAAATGCAGGAACTGTAAAGCCTGTAAGTTTATTCATACAGGTATGAATTATGTACATTCACATAATAAGTGTGAGGTAGAAATAGATTTCTACGCTGACTGTAAGATCAGAAACATGGTATATCTTAGTTATTGTGCTAAGTGTCCTACATTTTATTTAGGTATGAGTAACAGACAGCTTAAGGATAGAATCTTGGAACATCAGAGGGACATTAAAAATAAGAAAGATACAAATGCCCTTGCTAAACATATAATGAAGTTTGGTGCTGACCATACCTTTAGCTTTTTGGTGCTGGAAATAATTTAAGAGAATCTAAGACGGGGGGTATTAGGAACAGGACATAATCTGCTGAACAGAAATGGATTCTGTCACTGAATGCAGACAAAGAACCAGGTTTAAATGAGGTTGTTTCACTAAAACCATTCTTAAAGGCAAGACCACTTAAACACTGAGATTTTAAATGTTTTGTATTTTTGTCAGTTTTTATTTCATATATATGAACTTTTTCTTAATGTTTTTTATTGATATTTATCCAAGTTATATTATTTGGAGACTGTTTCTTTAAAATGTTTTTGGTGATGGTGTTAATTGATTTTATGCTAGCTACTTAAACCTAGTGTGTACTTTCAAGAATCAATCTGATGAAGCAGTTTAATACACCATGAAAGTGCTTACTGTTCTGAATTAAAGTTTTAATTTTATCTTGCCAGTCTGCCGTGTTAGACTTTGGTACTTTTGTTGCTTTTTTACATACTTTCAAAAATCTTTACTTTTGTATAGAGTATTTTTACTTTTGTATAGAGTCTGGTGTGCATTAGTGTCATCTGCAAACACACCATCTTTTCCAGAACATTGGTAACTTACTTTACAATGTTTGTTTGTCTTTCGGCTTTTCCCGGTAAGGGGTCACCACAGCGGAACTCCAGTCCGCTAATGATTGGCAGTAGATTTTTATGAAATGCCGAGGTGCCAGCTCGGCGCCCAACCTTCAACGAAGGCATGCCCATTTACACACGCATGTCTTTCGAACGCTACCCAACCATGGGGAGGACATGCAGACTCCACACAGAAGGCACTCCCATGCCCAGCCGAGAATGGAACAGGAGAACCTCTTGCTGTGAGGTAACAATGCTACCACCGTAACTTAATTTACAATGACATTACAAAAACACTGGAATCATAATTCCCCTTCTAGTTAGCCTTCAATGCATAGACTACTAGCCATAGTGCTCTGTCTTGTAGGCCATGATGTAACAAGGATGTCTCCCTTTGATGACATCTTATTTACTCACTACCTTCTGCATGCTGATGCCTTAAATACTGTATCACTTTAAAACATCTGGTCAGCTCAATCAGACATAAATGTTTGCTGTGAGCATCAGTAATATAACCTCTGCAGATTTTAGTTTATTAGAAGAGATAACAGTTTCTAAAATGATGACAGCAGCCTCCTTGTGGTAGCAAAGATTTTTTTTTCTGGAATTCCAAGCAAGTCTAAAAATGGTGTTTACTTAGAACATTACCTATCAAAGCTGGTTAATTAGGTGGCAAAGCTAAAGTACAGTCAATGGATTCTTGTATTTTACTGCAGATCAAATATAATGGAATGCTGAACCATGTAAACTATCTGTTACTTTAAATGTGTGCCTATGTATGTTACACTGCAGCAAGGCTTTATCTGTGCAGGTAGGCCCAAATGAGGAACTTAAGGACTATTTGTGTGGACTGAATTAAATTTGCCATTTGAGAACTTATGATAGAGACAACTGCTTCTATGTACACAGCACTATGAAATGGGAAATAACAGATAGTTCTGACAATCAGGTAACTATCACATTAATTACAATCAGAGACAGTGCATCTTATTATATTTTATTTTGACCACACTGTTATTATAAGCAGAATTTTATTCTTATTTCATGGGGAATACTTTATTCATATCTGTATTATATTTTATCATACCTCCCAGAGTGTGCATGAAAAGCCTGGCTCATTTTAGTGTCTAAGTTTCGCAAAACATTTCACTAGATTTAACAATCTCCAAGTTTATAGAAGCCTTCTGCTATGAATGCTTTAATTTTAGATGCTTCATTTACGTTTGTTTGCAGGAATTGTAATCACTGTTAGAGAAAATCTTCAGTTTGTAGTCTAATAAGAAATATCTTATTTTAGCTGCAGATATACTTTATAAGATTCTTACTTAATGCTGGGGCATGTGCTTTCTTCCTTTCTGTTATTCCATTTAATTTCCGACTTTCTTTCACTTACTTTGACATTGTCCTTCTGCTGTATTATCAATGCACTCAAAACATTTAGATAAACCAGTACCTATTTGCAAAAAACACTATTTAATTTTGTATCAGGCACTACTTTTAAAAATGATAAAATAACAAAACCTCATTTTTTGTTCTGTTTGGTGCTGGTAAGGCCTATGACCACTGTACATGTGCATCCCCTATGTGTAACAGCCAGGAAATATATAACTAAAAGTTTCTTATTTCACTGTGTCCTTGTCTATTTTATTTTATTTTCTGTTTCTTCTTTCTTTCTTTCTTTCTTTTTCTTTCATTCTTCACTTCTTATTTGGACCTTGCAACTCTATGTGGTACTACCCTTAATGGTAGAACAATGTCATTGTGATAGGAAAATATTTATTTTTGCATATTAGATGGTGATGTATTTTTAATCTTTGTTCAGATCTTTTCAGCAGTCAGGTGTCCCTTTATGGATTGGGCTTGCAGTTTCACAGCTATATAACAGAAAATACCACATGCATTTTCGTTTCCTAGAAATAGGCAGATAGACAAACTGTGGCAATAAATGTTCTTGTGCCATCTACAGTAGTGAAACAAAACGAAAAGGACAGAATATGTAAAGTTTAAATTCTTACTTGATGCAATACAAAGTTACATATGTAGTATGAATATACACATATATCTATTTAATATATATATATATATATATATATATATATATATATATATATATATCTTTTACAAAATGCCAACTTTTTTAAGAATAATCTTTTAGAACTGTTGAAGGAAAACAATAGTAATGCATACATATACAAACACACACAGATACATATATATATATATATATATATATATATATATAGATATATATATATATACACATATATAGAGAGAGAGAAAGATTAATGCAAATACATATATACACACATACACATATATGCATCTGTACATATATATATATATATATATATATATATATATATATATATATGTATGTGAATATATATATATATATATATATATATATATATATATATATATATATAAACAGCAGAAAGCTAACAAACAGCCAGCCAGTAAACGTACACTGTTGCCACAAATGAATAACAGTAAAAATGAGAAGAATAGCAGCAGTAGTACAAAGTACGGCTCCAGTTCGCATATAAAGTAAACAAGTACACTTTTATTAATAGGTAAGCGCTTTCACTACCAACTGTGGATTCATCAGACCATATACAAATATAAAAGCAATCTAAAACCGTTTTTAAACACTCATTATCCAACTAATTAACTTCAAAATTCTCATTCAACAAATCATTGCACTACAACCCCACCCTCATATTGTGAGTGACAGTCTTAATAAATTACATTAATCAGTTTGTAAAAGCAGTATAACATTCTATTATATAACTCTAAAAACAAAAAAGTACCAACTACTATAATAAATATAATTCCTCATTTTATCTTAGTTATATATTTAGATCGACTTCAATCCAAAATGCGTTCGGTACTGATCCGTATATGGTCTGATGAATCCACAGTTGGTAGTGAAAGCGCTTACCTATTAATAAAAGTGTACTTGTTTACTTTATATGCGAACTGGAGCCGTACTTTGTACTACTGCTGCTATTCTTCTCATATACATATAGATAGATACATACATACATGTATATCTATCTATATATTTATATATATCCGCCACATAACGCATGCACTCAGGTCACTCCACAACAAGTACAAATATGACTCTGTCATTGTCCATGTTGGTGTGAATGACCTGAGATGTACCTCCTTGGACTACATGAAAATGGACATGGAGGAGCTGTCTGATCTTGTAGCCCAGACAGGTATGACCCTAGCCCTGAGTAGCATCCTGCCATCACCCAGAATGATACCACAGTACAAGGACAAAATGATTGACTTCAACAATTGGCTAAGCTTCTGGTGTCATTCTAAGGGGATCCAGTATCTGTCTGCCTGGGATGACATGATCGACAAGCCACGATGCTTTGCCAGAGATGGCCTGCACCTGTCGCCCCTGGGATTCTGGATTCTGGCTAAGGCTTTAGCCACCCCTATAGTGCCTTTTTTAGGCAAGGTTCAAATGACAAATTCACCACCCTAACAGGTACAGGCAAGAAGAATCTGAGGGTATTGCTACTCAATGCTAGAAGTCAAACCTCAAAATGCACTCTCTCGAGGCACTCCTTAAAATGAAGAACATCGACATCTGTGCAGTGACAGAGACCTGGTTCAAGGCTCCAGAAAGTACCCCTGCATTACCAGGCTATAATTCATACCACACCTTTCAGCCACCTAACCTGTACCGAAACACTAAAGGCGGAGGCATGTCCATATTCATTAAGGATATCCACACCTCCAGGCTAGTTGCTCAGCATAATGCATCCGAGATTATCCAAGTGCAACTAACTCTGGGCAAGACCACAATCCAAATTATAGCTTGCTACAGATCCCCCACAATGTCCCAGGATTCCCACTCCTCATTTCTTAATACACTGGAAAATATTAGGGTACAACCTAACACCCTAATAATGGGTGATTTAAACTACCCTACCATTAACTGGGAAAACTACTCATGTACCAAATCTTGTGCTCAATGTTTTCTGGAATTCATAAATTCCAATGCCATGGATCAAATTATCCACACCCCCAACAGGGGCAGCAATATCCTAGACCTGGCTATTACCAACATGGGCAACCGGTGCTCCACACCAGAGGTCGATTCCTCATTGGTCAGATCCGACCATAAGCTAATCACCCTGGACATCCACATCCCTCCCCCACCCCCCATTAGGGAAACCACAGTAATAAATGTCTCCAAAGCCAACTTCACGCTTCTTAAGACAGAAGTGGCAAACTTCACGACACCCATGCTGACGAACAATAGAGGTATGACTGCTGAATCCTACACAAATGTACTTTATAAGCACTTACATGAGTGCATGAATCGTGCAATCCCTAACAGAACCAAGATGCTATCCTCCAAAAAAGGAAGCCAATCTGGTGGTCCTCTGCCATAAACAAACTCTACAACAGAAGAAAGAAACTGTTGCAAAAAAGAGTAAAATCCCATGATTGGAGAAACTCCCTGGCCAGCTTCAGTAAGAAGCTGAGATCCCTCATAAAATCCTCCAAAGCTAGTTATGAAAACAAAATCGCCACTGACTCTAAAGACAACCACAAAGCATTCTATAGCTATGTCAAGAATCTCAATGCCAACACTCAGACCTGCTCTGAGTTACAGCACAATGGCACTAAATATACAGAACCAACAGATATTGCCAACATCCTGGCAGATAGGTTCAGTGCTAACTTTACCCCTCTGTCATCCCCTAAAGGGCTCATCTCTATACCAGAAGAATGCAAAGTTCCTGTAATCATGGTTGCACAGGTATAAAACACACTATCCAAAGCCAAGAACACAGCATCCGTGGGACCTGACGACATCCCAGGCTGTGTTCTACATTAACTACAGAACGAACTGGCACCCCACCTAAGTACCATGTTCAATCGTAGCCTCACCTCAGGCTATGTGCCCACTGAATGGCGCACAGCGACAGTTATCCCACTCCAGAAAGGGGGAGCCACCACAGACCCCGGAAACTACCACCCCATTAACCTAATGAGCCTGGTCTGCAAGGCTATGGAGCGTATCATCATGGAACTTATAAACAATGACATTGGTAATCTCCAAACTCAGGACCCCACCCAGTTCGGGTTTGTAAAAGGCAGATCATGTCTCCTAAACCTGATAGACTTCTTTGAACCAGTCACCAAAGCCGTAGATGAGGGTAAGGTGGTTCACACAGCCTATCTAGATCTCGCCAAGGCTTTTGACACCATCCCCTACTCTGGAATTATAGATAAACTCACTAAACTAGGTATAAATCCCTATGTCACAAGATGGGTTGCCAACTGGCTCACTGACAGAACCCACACTGTGAAAATAGCAGACTCCATATCCAGACCAGTGACAAGTGGAGTACCACAGGGTTCAGTCCTGGGTCCTCTCCTGTTTGGTATCTACTTCTCTGAAGTACGGGCCAACACAGAAGGTCTTTGGCTAACGAAGTTCGCAGATGACTGCAAACTAGGAGCCATAATCAAAACTCTAAAAGATGTGGACATCCTACAAAAGGGCCTTGCTGAGACAGATGCCTGGTGTCAAAGCCATGGCCTCAAGCTCAATGCCAAAAAGTGCATTGTCATTCCTTTTGGTAAAAACTCAGTACCCATGAACTACCACATAGGTTGTAGTCTACTTAACACCGAAAGTGTGATAAGAGACCTTGGGACACAAGTGGACAGTAGTCTCTCCTTTGATAATCACATCACCACAGTAGTCAGGAAATCCTTCTATGTGGCACACCTCATCACAAAAGGTTTCTTATCCAGGAAAAAAGAGGTCACTGATCCCCTCTACTCATCACTCATTAGACCCATTATAGAGTACAACGCCCCTTTTGGTATGTACCTCACAAGACATCTACAACAACTGGAAAGGCCACAGAAATACCTCACAAATAGGATTACTGGCCTCAAAGAGATGCCCTATGCAGACCGTCTCAAATAACTGCAGCTTTACTTCGTGGCATATCGCCTACTCAGTGGCAATCTCTGCCTAACACACAAAGCTATGTCAAACCCAGAGCTTTTAGACATGCTCCACTTAAGAAATCCCAGTCCCTACGAGCTACACACTCTAGGGACCTAAACCTCGTCACCACAATAAACAAAACATGCTGGAGGGATAGATTCTTGTCCCAGAGACTTCCCATAGTCTGGAACAGACTACCTATCTATATCAAACAAAGCTGCTCATTAACACTCTTCAAGAAAAATCTTGATGATTGGATGGGAGATAGGGAATTCACCCCCGGGATCACTTCTGTGGCTCTGCTTGACAGTGGCACAGGAAAATAATTTTCTTGGGTGGCGAAAGCCAGGGTACCTTTGGCTAGGCTTATATAGGCCCTAGGGCCAATAGCCTAGTACCTACCTATGAACCTATATATATATAGATACATACGTGTGTGTGTGTGTGTGTGTGTGTGTGTGTGTGTGTGTGTGTGTGTGTGTGTGTGTGTGTGTGTGTGTGTGTGTGTGTATATATATATATATATATATATATGGGTTCCTATCTATTCATCGAACTGTCATTACAGCGACACGCACTTCATCGACACGAAAACATCGACTCTTCAGATCATCGAAATTTCAGGTAAGCTATCCTCCCCCTCGCAGGACCCATGGTAGCACTTGTTCTTCTGGTACAACGCGTATGGTTCACATCACTACCTACAATTTCCCTACACAACGTTGTTATTTACTTCGCAATATAGCCACAAGTGCTACCATGGGTCCTGCGAGGGGGAGGATAGCTTACCTGAAATTTCGATGATCTGAAGAGTCGATGTTTTCGTGTTGATGAAGTGCGTGTCGCTGTAATGACAGTTCGATGAATAGATAGGAACCCATATATATATATATATATATATATATATATATATATATATATATTTATATATATAAAAGCAAAGGGTAAAAAGGTCACACAGACAAACCATTCAGTAAAAGCTGCAAGACTCAGCCAAGTTTGAGTCCTCACTGTGTAATACCTTATACCTCCTGCAGTGGACACCCATGGGCTCTATACAAATGACCCCATAAGGCCATACCAGTGTTTCAGCTACAGTACTTCTTTTTTTTATATCCCCTATCTTACTGCCACTGTTTGGCATTCTCCATATAGATTCCAGTTAAAAATCTGATTAATTCAATCTAAAGACCCAGTGAGCATGTATCTTTTCCTGTGGTGATTATGTGTTCCTTTTTCCTTCCTCTGGGCAGACACCAATGGCCCTATACTCTTAGCACTTAGAAATGGGCTTATTGAGTAATTAACTTCTGATATGGGAAATACATTTAGGCAGATTATACCTGGGTAGACAAACAAAAGCGAAAGTATCTCTTTTTTCACATAGGAATCATGGTACATGTCATTGCAAGACTTTTTGCCAACCCATTCACTTAAAAAGCACCCCATGCATAAAAAGGCTATCCAAGACGTTGCAGACCCAGAACTGGTTACAATTAGTTGAGGTAGATGGGTGTCTCCCTTCAAGCATGGTAGGTTGGAGGCTTCCTCACACTCAAAACAGCTATAAATAATGGAATTAAGTTATGTTTTCTCACAGAATTTCATTTCTGTCATATGTAAGTGCACACATCCAAATAAGATCATGAACACACAACAATGATGAGAATATAGAAAAAAATGTGCCTTTTAATGCCTCCAAAAGCACACTTTTAAAGTGTCTGCCTTTACATTCCAAGCATCTTTGTTTATATTTAATTTCATTTCCAGTTAGCATCCTGATGTTATAGCTGAAAAATATTTTGAAAACCAATGAAGATTATTGCATGTTTTTGGATATTTTAATTTCACAGTCTCTACAGATTTTTATATGATCATTTCAAAAGAATTAGATCAAATTAGGCACTGAACAGGATTTATATACATAAGCAAAACAATTGGGCAATTCAGAACAATTTAATTCTTTAGCTGAGAAGTTACTTTCTTATGTTGTGGTTTTAACTAATGGATCATCACACATTTCTTTACTAGTAAGAAATATTTGATTTCTTGTCTTTCTATAAGAATTCACTGTTACTGCAATTAGCATGCAAATATAGTAGACTACACACTAATGTATGCTGTGACGATTGGGGAGATATGGGCGAAGGCTGCCAGCCTAGTCAAATAAAATTTAATATATAATTCTATCAATTGTATAAATAAATGTAAAATACAGGCTTGTGTTTTTAAATGTAAGAAAACACCGAAATGTGGAACTGCAAAATATGTGACAACATTGCACTCTACTGGCCCACTGAAGCATGTTGTATGCGTTCATATTAGAATTCGTCCCGAGGGAGGCTGGATAAAGATTTCATGCCCATTGTTTTAAGGCTAAAGTTTATGACTAGAATTTAGATGTGGAAGGTGCTTTATTGCTTTAGTTTCTGTTAGTATATACATGTGAAATGTCTTCTATTGTTGTAAGTTTCTGTGCAGGTGTTAGATTGCTAAATAATGCAGTTTGTGGCCTGAGAACTCAGACCAGGTGTTAAGATGATGCAATATGAATACTGAGAAAACCTAAGTGTCAAAAATGATGTAATTTTGGTAGGGTCTGAGAGACATGTTTGTTAGTAATGTTTAAATACTATTTCTAACAAGAGAATTCAAAACCAATTCAATGAATAAATCCACAAAAATGAGTGTAGAGGAGGCAGACCACTTCTTAAAACCACCAAGCAAATGTTTTATTTACTAAACAATAAAATATATAATCGCTTTCGTCTCAATATTCCAAAATTACAGAGACTTCATCAGATACAAATTTTAAAACAGCCCAGTTTGTTTTAAACCCTGTAAGGATGACATCATATCCAGAAACAGACTTAAAAAGTTTAAAGCAACAGTATGTCCTAAAACAAAGTCAGACAGCAGCAGTATTCAAGTTCAAAAATATATTATATATCATGGATATTTTAAAAAATATAATAAAACCAATCCATTTAATATAATATAATTAAATATAGCATTCTATTACCCCAGTAAATGTGTTAATAAAAGGTAAACAAATAAAATTGTAAAACAGTAAAAATAATGAAAGGTAAATGAACAGCTTCCATTAGGAAATGAAGCCAGAACCTTTTACGTATAAAGCAAGTGTAATAACCACTATACTATTACCTTCACATACCCTATTACTACAACTTCAATGTCTTATAAGAGCTTTTAATTTTAAAAGGCTATTAATAGACAAGTTATCATTCAGTCCTGGCCAGTACATGGAATTCAGTCTCAACTGCCATGCGAGTTCCAATTTTTCTAATATGTAGGGCCATACCCCCCACGAATTCTAGGTACCACACAATCCAATATAATGAACTTAAATTCATGTTGTGGAAACCCTGTAATATGTCTCACTAAGGCATTACCTTCCCAGTCATCTCATATGTTTCTAAGATGTTCACTAATTCTGGTTTTAAATTTTCTTTCAGTCTTGTCCACGTAAAAACATGGCAGGAAACACAAATAGCACAATAAAGGACCCTCTCTGTAGAACAGGTAAATTTGCCTTTAACCCAGATATTTTTCCATTAATCTCCACACCTTTGTCTGTTTCAATAATGCTGTTACAAAATTTACACCTACCACATCTGTGCATAAACCCTTTATACTGCTCACCTTTCTGTGTCTCAAGTATGTTTTTTAAACAATGTCCTTTCTTGTATACACAAATGGGAGCCTCTCCTAAAATGTAATTTGCCTCCCTATTAAATGTTGTCAAAAAACTATTCTCGTAAGACTTCGGTGTAGCTGATACACATATTGTAGTTTCGCTGTTATTATTATTAATAGTTTTGAATCCTGTAGTTGTTAAACAGACATTTTCTAATGTTTGTACTACATTAGTGTTTTTCATGTTTAAAATAGGGGCAAAATGCCCAGACCTTCTCTTACTGTTCACTTCATTAACAATTTGGTCTATTAATGAACTTGTGTAACCTCTCTTGAGAAACATTTGTTTCAGCAAATTACACTCCTCAATGTACGTCTCCCATACAGTTGTCATACGGGCAGCACGGACAGACTGCCCCTTTACAACTGCCCGTTTTTGTTTGAATGGGGGACAACTACTAAAATGTAAAAAACTATTGGAGTATGTATTTTTACAAAAAACTTTGCTAGAAACCTGTTCGCAACATCATCCTTCGTTAAAAGGACGTCCAAGTATGCTATACTTGTGTCGTTTATTGAATTTGTGAATTTTAGAAAACTAGTTGTGGTGTTAATATATTCCAGGAAAGCATTCAATATATCTCTAGGTCATTTCTACAGTATAAACATGTTGTCCAAATAATGCATGTATGTCTTACAAAATTGAAAATATTCAGATGTCTTTAAATATTATTTTTCCCACTCAAGCATGACAATATTGGCATATAGGGCCCCACAAGCGGAGCCCATTGCCACTCCCTATTTCTGAAGAAAACATTGTCCTTCAAATAATATGAAGTTGTTCCTTAATAGTAAATCCAGCATCTGTTCAAAAAGGTTAACCCTATCCTGTACTAGATTTTTAGAATGGAGATATTCACAAAACCACTGTAAACCAATGTCATGTGGTATCACACTGTACAGGTTAACCACATCAACAGTGACCAGCAGGTATTCTTTACTATAACTGATGCCATTAATTTTCCTTAGAAAGTCCCATGAATCTATACAGACACTAGGCTCATCCCATACAAGTATACTTAATTCCTTGTCCAAATACTTTGCCAAGGGGTAGGTAATAGAGCCTCTGGCATCAACAATAGGCCACATAGGTGGTTGGTACATATCCTTATGTATTTTTGGAATACCAAAAATACATGAGATAGTGGGAAAATCTATCGTGAGGTAGTGCAACTCATTAATAGTAATTAAACCATCGATAAACATGTCTTGGATGAAACTTTTAATTCTCCTATAAGTTACATTCTTTTCATTCAAGGAGCTCATAGAGTATGTGTCAGTGTTCAAGATCTCATGCATCTTATTATTATAATCCACTTTATTCATAATTACTACCCCCCCCACACACACACACACACCCTTGTCTGATTTCATTATTCTCACTCCATTGTTATGGAGCAGGAATTCAAGCTCAAAATTCTCTTCCAAATTCAAGTTCATACGTATCCTGTTCCCATTCCAGACTTTTTTGTGTAACTCTCTTAGATCGAGTTTACATACCCTTTCATAAAGAATTAAGGTGGAGTGTAGTGGTGGATTATATGTACTTGAAATCCTGAAAGGGTCACTAACTGATTCAATTTTATTAAACAGAACATTCAAATTTAATTTCCTGATATAAAGCTTTAAGTCCATTAATGTATGAACTAAATCAGAAGATCTATCAGGAACAAAATAAATCCTTTTGCAAAAATGTCACACATAGTTTCATTCAAAATCAAGTCTGAAAAATTGTACACTTTGAAATCATTCTCTGAGTTGTTACATAATTTTAATGGTGGTAAGGCATAATGCCCCTCTCCATTGTTCTCAGATATTAATGTCACTATCTCCCTCTCCAGGAATTCCTGGTCATATTCGAGACACAGAAAGCTGAGCAGTATAAAGGGTTTATGCACAGATGTGGTAGGTGTAAATTTTGTAACAACAATATTGAAACAGACAAAGGTGTGGAGATTAACAGAACAAATATCTGGGTTAAAGGCAAATTTACATGTTCTACAGAGAGGGTCGTTTATTGTGCTGTTTGTGTTTCCTGCCCATGTTTTTATGTGGGCAAGACTGAAAGAAAATTTAAAACCAGAATTAGTGAACATCTTAGACACATACAAGATGGCTGGAAAGGTAATGCCTTTGTGAGACATATTACAGGGTTTCCCCAACATGAATTTAAGTTCATTATATTGGATTGTGTGGTACCTAGAATTCGTGGGGGGGCATGGCCCTTCATATTAGAAAAATTGGAACTCGCATGGCAGTTGAGACTGAATTCCATGTACTGGCCAGGACTGAATGACAACTTGTCTGTTAGTAGCCTTTTAAAATTAAAAGCCCTTATAAGACATTGAACTTGTAGTAATAGGGTATGTGAAGGTAATAGTGTAGTGGTTATTACACTTGCTTTATACGTAAAAGGTTCTGGGTTCAATTCCTAGTGAAAGCTGTTCATTTACCTTTCATTATTTTTACTGTTTTACAATTTAATTTATTTATCTTTTATTAGCACATTTATTGGGGTAATAGAATGCTATATTTAATTATATTATATTAAATGGATTGGTTTTATTATATTTTTAAATATCCATGATATATAATATATTTTTGAACTTGAATACTGCTGCTATCTGACTTTGTTTTAGGACATACTGTTGCTTTAAACTTTTTAAGTCTGTTTCAGGATATGATGTCATCCTTACAGGGTTTAAAACAAACTGGGCTGTTTTAAAATTTGTATCTGATGAAGTGTCTGTAATTTTGGAATATTGAGACGAAAGCGCTTATATATTTTATTGTTTATTAAATAAAAAACATGCTTGGTGGTTTTAAGAAGTGGTCTGCCTCCTCTACACTCATTTTTGTGGATTTATTCATTGAATTGGTTTTGAATTCTTTCGTGGTTTTGGTTGAGTATGGAGGCAGGACAGAGCAGCACTTCACTTGCTGGTTCACAGCAGCAGTCGAGTGGAACATCGAACAATGCAGCACTGGATTTAACTATTTTAATCCAGCAACTTATGGAAAGGATGGATCGTTTAGAGCAGCAGGGTTTGTCTCAAGTTACTATTCACCCCACCCCAGGGGATTTGAGCGAAGCTTGTAACTTATCTGGTACTTCTATTCAACATAATACAGCAGCAGTGTTAAACAAGTCTACTGAGAGAGCAGAAAGGCAACCTTCAGCAGTTGGGATGACTGTTCTGTCTACACAAATGGAAGGTGGACAACTAGAGGTAAATGACAATTTTAGAACTAACGTAGTAGTGAATAAGACTGTATCTAATATGCCATCACTAACAGACTGGTTAAAGAATGATAGTTGCTTAACTAACAAGAGTAAAAATAGTAAAACAAGTTTACATGACCAGTTGGGCGAACTGGATCACTGTCTACGTAAGATAAAGAAATTGCAAATGGAAAATATGTTTTTTAAGGAATGTATACAACAAAGAACTGTTTCTAAGGGCCTTCGTATGTGGCATTATCCAACTGGGCTTGCTGCAGGCTCAGAATTTCACAAAGAACTTATTGAATTTTTTGACAAAGTTGGGTTAGAGTATATGCAAATGGTAACTGACTACAACAGTACTGTTATTGAGACTTTAAATAATGAAGTAACATTAATGGACAAGTCAATTACCCAAAATCCAGCTTTTTCTACTAACAAGTTTGAATATTGTCATATATTTCAGACTACAGATGAACAAATGTTAATAATTAAAAATAAAAAATTGAAAAAGCTTGTCAGGGATGAGAAAGAGTCTGCTAACCATACAGCATACCCTAGACCCCCCCCCCCCCATCCCAAGAATGGCAACACAACAAAAGAGGGCGAGAATGGTCTGACAATAACGATGATATGGCTAATAATGATGAAATTAACGACCTAGATACATTTGATGAAGATTTTTTAGACGAAGAACATACCCCCCCCCCCCTGAGACGGTCGGAGCTTATAAATAACCAGCAGACATTCCAACAAACTGGGGGGAGGGCTTGTTTCAACTACTACCAGTCAAGGAGAGGTATGTCCAACAATCAGGGAATGACCAGGAATTCCTGGAGAGGGAGATAGTGACATTAATATCTGAGAACAATGGAGCGGGGCATTATGCCTTACCACCATTAAAATTATGTAACAACTCAGAGAATGATTTCAAAGTGTACAATTTTTCAGACTTGATTCTGAATGAAACTATGTGTGACATTTTTGCAAAAGGATTTATTTTGTTCCTGATAGATCTTCTGATTTAGTCCATACATTAATGGACTTAAAGCTTTATATCAGGAAATTAAATTTGAATGTTCTCTTTAATAAAATTGAATCAGTTAGTGACCCTTTCAGAATTTCAAGCACATATAATCCACCACTACACCCCACCTTAATTTTTTATGAAAGGGTGTGTGAACTCGATCTAAGAGAGTTACACAAAAAAGTCTGGAATGGGAACATGATACATATGAACTTGAATTTGGAAGAGAATTTTGAGCTTGAATTCCTGCTCCATAACAATGGAGTGAGAATAATGAAACCAGATAAGGGTGTGGGGGGGGGGGGGTAGTAATTATGAATAAAGTGGATTATAATAATAAGATGCATGAGATCTTGAACACTGACACATACTCTATGAGCTCCTTGAATGAAAAGAATGTAACTTATAGGAGAATTAAAAGTTTCATCCAAGACATGTTTATCGATGGTTTAATTACTATTAATGAGTTGCACTACCTCACGATAGATTTTCCCACTATCTCATGTATTTTTGGTATTCCAAAAATACATAAGGATATGTACCAACCACCTATGTGGCCTATTGTTGATGCCAGAGGCTCTATTACCTACCCCTTGGCAAAGTATTTGGACAAGGAATTAAGCAAACTTGTATGGGATGAGCCTAGTGTCTGTATAGATTCATGGGACGTTTTAAGGAAAATTATTGACCTCAGTTATAGTAAAGAATACCTGTTGGTCTCTATTGATGTGGTTAACCTGTACAGTGTGATACCACATGACATTGGTTTACAGTGGTTTTGTGAATATCTCCATTTTAAAAATCTAGTACAGGATAGGGTTAACCTTTTTGAACAGATGCTGGATTTACTATTAAGGAACAACTTCATATTATTTGAAGGACAATATTTTCTTCAGAAAGAGGGAGTGGCAATGCTTGTGGGGGCCTATATGCCAATATTGTCATGCTTGAGTGGGAAAAATAATATTTAAAGACATCTGAATATTTTCAATTTTGTAAGACATACATGCATTATTTGGACAACATGTTTATACTGTAGAAATGACCTAGAGATATATTGAATGCTTTCCTGGAATATATTAACACCACAACTAGTTTTCTAAAATTCACAAATTCAATAAACGACACAAGTATAGCATACTTGGACGTCCTTTTAACGAAGGATGATGCTGCGAACAGGTTTCTAGCAAAGTTTTTTGTAAAAATACATACTCCAATAGTTTTTTACATTTTAGTAGTTGCCACCCATTCAAACAAAAACGGGCAGTTGTAAAGGGGCAGTTTGTCCGTATGACAACTGTACGGGAGACATACATTGAGGAGTGTAATTTGCTGAAACAAATGTTTCTCAAGAGAGGTTACACAAGTTCATTAATAGACCAAATTGTTAATGAAGTGAACAGTAAGAGAAGGTCTGGGCATTTTGCCCCTATTTTAAACATGAAAAACACTAATGTAGTGTAAACTTTAGAAAATTAACAACTACAGGATTCAACACTATTAATAATAATAACAGCGAAACTACAATATGTGTATCAGCTACACCGAAGTCTTACGAGAATAGTTTTTTAACAACATTTAATAGGGAAGCAAATTACATAATATTTTGACTAAAAACTGGGAGTTTATTAGGAATGACAAAGTTATGAGGGACATTTTAGGAGAGGCTCCCATTTGTGTATACAAGAAAGGACATTGTTTAAAAAACATATTCGAGACACAGAAAGGTGAGCAGTATAAAGGGTTTATGCACAGATGTGGTAGGTGTAAATTTTGTAACAACAATATTGAAACAGACAAAGGTGTGGAGATTAACGGAACAAATATCTGGGTTAAAGGCAAATTTACATGTTCTACAGAGAGGGTCATTTATTGTGCTATTTGTGTTTAATGCCCATGTTTTTACGTGGGCAAGACTGAAAGAAAATTTAAAACCAGAATTAGTGAACATCTTAGACACATACAAGATGGCTGGGAAGGTAATGCCTTAGCGAGACATATTACAGGGTTTCCACAACATGAATTTAAGTTCATTATATGGGATTGTGTGGTACCTAGAATTTGTGGGGGGCATAGACCTACATATTAGAAAAATTGGAACTCGCATGGCAGCTGAGACTGAATTCCATGTACTGGCCAGGACTGAATGATAACTTGTCTATTAGTAGCCTTTAAAATTAAAAGCCCTTATAAGACATTGAACTTGTAGTAATAGGGTATGTGAAGGTAATAGTGTAGTGGTTATTACACTTGCTTCATACGTAAAAGGTTCTGGGTTCAATTCCTAGTGCAAGCTGTTCATTTACCTTTCATTATTTTTACTGTTTTACAATTTTATTTGTTTATATTTTATTAGCACATTGACTGGGGTAATAGAATAGGTTCATAGGTTCATACTAGGCTATCTGCCCTAGGGCATTTATAAGCCTAGCCAGAGTGTGTTTGGCTTTTGCCACCCATTTTAAATTAATTTTGCTATGCCCTTTTTCGAGGTTAGTATACTGTGCCTCTGTCTAACAGTGACACAGAAGTGATACCCGGGGTAAACCTACGATCTCCCATCCACTTATCAAGATTCCTCTTGAAGAGAGTCAATGAGGGACTCTGCCTAACCTGGACTGGGATTTTATTCCAGAGTGAAGGGAGCCTCTGGATTATGAATCTGTCCCTCCAGCATGTCCTATTAATTTCAGTGCTGAGGTTCAAGTCTCTCGAGCGCGTAGCTCAATGTGATTTGGATTTTCTGAGGTGCAGCATGCCCATTAATTCCGGGTTGGACATGGCTTTATACGTCAGGCACAGATCGCCTCTGAGCAGGTGGTATGCCACTGAGTAGAGCTGGAGTTTCTTTAACCAGGCAGCATATGTCATCTGTTTGAGCCCTTTGATCCTCTTGGTGAGGTACTTTTGGGGTCTTTCCAGTTGCTGCAGGTGTCTGGTAAGGTACATCCCAAAAGGGGCATTGTACTCAATTATGGGCCTGATGAGGGATGAGTAAAGAGGCACAATGACCTCTCCTGATCTAGATGTGAATCCCTTCATGATTAGGTGGGCTATATAAAATGTTTTTCTAACCACTGTGGCCACGTGGTTGTCAAATGAGAGACTGCTATCAACTTGGGTCCCCAGGTCCCTAATTACTTCTTCTGTACTTAATGGATTACCACCTATGTGGTAATTTGTGGGCACTTTGTTTTTGCCAAAGGGGATGACTATACACTTTTTGGCGTTTAGCTTGAGGCCATGGCTCTGGCACCAGTTGTTTGTTTCTATGAGGCCCTTTTGTAGGATGCTTGTGTCGGCTGGAGAGTCGAATATGGCGCACAGTTTGCAGTCATCTGCAAACTTGGTCAGCCACAGTCCTTCCGTGTTGGCCTGTACCTCCAAGAAATATATACCGAACAAGAGAGGTCCCAGGACTGAGCCTTGTGAGACGCCACTTGTAACTGGTTTGGAGTCTGACATGGCTCCAGCAAATCTAACCATGTGGGTTCTGTTCTTGAGCCAGATTGCAACCCTTCTAGTGATATAGAGGTTTATATTTAAGCTGGTGAGCTTATCTATATTGCCTGAGTGGGGTATTGTATCGAAGGCTTTTGCGAGGTCCAGGTAGGCTTTGTGGACAACCTTCCCCTCGTCAATGGCCTTGGTGACTGTTTCAAAGAAATCAACCAGGTTTAAGAGGCAGGATCTGCCCTTAATAAAGCTGAACTGGGTAGGATCCAGTGTCTGTAGGTCCCCAATATCTTTATGAGGTCCATGATGATCCTTTCCATAGCTTTGCAGACCAAGCTAGTCAGGCTTATGGGGCGATAGTTTCCAGGATCCGTTGAGGCACCGCCTTTGTGGAGAGGGACCACTGTTGCTGTACGCCATTCTTTGGGTACATATCCTGTAGTAAGGCTGAGATTGAACAGTAGTTTTATGTTTGGGTTTAGCTCTTCTTGGAGTTCATGTAGGACGCAGCCTGGGACACCGTCTGGTCCCATTGATGCTGTGTTTTTTGCTTTGGAGAGGGCGGCTCTTACCTGAGCATCTGAGATGTCAGGGGCAGTACTCTGCTGGGATAGATATTTGCCCTTTTGGTGGGGAGGGGGGAGTTTGCACTGAACCTGTCAGCTAGGATGTTGGCAATGTCTGTGGGTTCGGTGTATTTTTTGTCATTTTGGACTACTTCTGAGCATATCTGGGAATTCCCACCCAGGTTCCTAACATAACTAAAGAAAGCCTTGTGATTATCCTTAGTGTCCTGTGCAATTTTTCTCTCGAAGCTGGCCTTAGACGATTTTATGAGTGCCCGTAGTTTTTTGCTAATACTGATCAGAGATGCCTTCCCTTTTTGAGATTTTGCTCTATCATGTAGTAGCTTCCTCCTTCTATTGTATAGTTTGTTTATGGCTGGGGTCCACCACACAGGGTGTCTGCCTTTGGAGGATTAGGCCTTGGTTTTATTTGGGATTGCATGATCCATGCATTCCTGAAGGTGTTCATAGAATGCATTTATAAAGGATTCTGTGGTCTGGGCCATATTTTCCACAGGCCCGGGGGCTTTGAAGGATTCCACCTCGATTTTGAGGAGTATTAAATTTGCTTTAGAGAAGTTTTTCACTGTGGTTTTCTGGGCAGGGGGTGGGGTCGGGATGTGAATATCCAGTGAGATTAGTTTATGGTCTGATCTTACCAGTGAGGGATACACTTCTGGTCTGGAGCATAGAGTCCCCATGTTGGTGATGATCAGGTCCAGTATGTTTTCCCCTCTTGTGGGAGTGGTAACAAGTTGTTCCATAGCATGTGAGTTTATAAATTCTAGGAACCTTTGGGCTAGGGTGTTGGAGCTAGAATAATGCTCCCAGTCTATATTTGGGTAGTTGAAGTCACCCAATATAATGGTGTTTGGAGAGACCTTCATATTTTCCAGTGTTCTCAGGAAGGCCAATTGGGGTTCCTGGGTTTGGGAGGGTGGTCTGTAGCAGGCTATAAACTGGAAGGCAGTTTTACCCACTGTTAGTTGCACATGGATAGTCTCTGATGCTTCGTGCTGTGCCACCAACCTGGAGGTGTGGGTATCTTTGACGAATATTGATACTCCCCCTCCTTTTGTGGTTCAGTCCAAGTTTTGGGGCCGAAAAGCATGGTATGAGGTATAACCTGGTAGTGCTCGGATGCTCTCGGGAGCCTTGAACCAGGTTTCTGTTACTGCACAGATATCGATGTTCTCCATGCTAAGGAGAGTTTAGAGTGCGTGCATCTTGAGGTTTAGACTTCTGGCGTTGAGTAGCATTACTCTTAGTTTCTTATCCCTTGTGATACCTATGGAGGTGGGTTTGTCTTTTGAGCCTTGTCTAAAAAAGGCACTATGGGGGTAGCAAGAGCCTTTGCCAATATCCGAAAGCCCAGGAGTGACAGGTGCAAGCCGTCCCTAGCGAAGCATCGTGGCTTGTCGAGCATGTCATCCCAGGCTGATAGGCATTGGATCCCCTTTGAATGACACCAATACTTAAGCCAATTGTTGAAATTGATCATCTTGTCTTCATATTGTGGCATCATTCTTGGTGAGGATAAGATGCTACTCAAGGTCAGGGTCATACCGGCCTGGGCTACATGCTCAGAGAGCTCCTCTGTCTCTTTTCATGTAGTCCAGGGAGGTAAGTCTCAGGTCATTCACACCAGCATGGACAATGACTGAGTCATATTTGTACTTGCCTTGGAGTGACCGGAGTGCTTGTGTTATGTGGCGGTTCCTAGTGCCCGACAGGCAGCTCACCATGACCTTCTCCTTGTTCAGCCTGGTGAGTGGGACATCAGTGTGCCTGACGATAGAGTCACCTATTACAAGTGTATCAGGTGTGTTGTTTAGCCTTAAGGGCTGTGACTGTTCGGCACACTGGCTTTGTGAGCTATGTGTTGCATGTGTTTTGTTTTGGGGTAGCGGTTGTTTGAGTGTCTACTTTGGAGGTCTCTGCTGCTTAGGCAGATTTTTATTTAGAGCCTCCAAGTATGTTTTTGTGTGTTTATGTGTTTGGTTTGCTGTCGTGGTAGGTCTATGTGAGACTGGAATTGTAGTGGGTGTGGTTTCTTTCTCCTCCTGACTGGTTATGCCAGTACTGAGTTGAGAGAGCTTAGCCTCCAGTTTGGCTATATGGTTGCATCTCTCACATGTGTTGGAATTTGTTGGGAGGAGGAGAGGGTTGTCTGTGTACATGAGGTAGTTGTAACATAACCTCAAGATTCCCAGATTCACCAGCTGGACTGGAGAGGAGATTGACAACTGACCTTTGGACATGCTAGAATAGTATTGGGAATTCCTTTATAATTGAAAAAAGGGCCAATGGGGAACAAGGTACTCAAGGGGAGTTTATGAGGGTGTAGTGCTTTTAATTTTTTAGTGCTGACTTAGTGAGCAAGTGCCAGGTAACTTAAATGCAATGTGTTACAGGTAACTTAAATGCAAAAACGACAAACAGTAACTTTCTTTCAAGTGAAACAAGGAAATAAGTACAGTAAGCAATGCAGATATCACTAGGGATCCACAGAAGCGCTGAAAAGCCGCGTTTTAGGTGGAATTAGCATTTCAGGGAAATAACAAGCAAACAAACAAGCATACAAACAAAGCTAGATTCAGCAGGCCTGGATCTAGTCTATGCTACAGCAAACAAGGTGTACCAATTTCAGTAAGAAACAGTTCAAATATGCAGGCACTATAAGACTTTAACCAGAAATTCCCAGCTCAGAAGGGCAGAGTCCAGCCTCTCCTCCCACAAGAGTGAAGACCACGAACCTTCTTAATGTAAAATAACTGGCCTGAAGCCCAAGTGCTTAAACCAGAACTAATACACTTTTAGAATAACAGACACTGAGCCCTCAATCAGCAGTTCCCAACTTAGAAGGATGTAAGCTACCTGTCCTGCTACCACAGTGCAGGCCACACACCTTCCTAATGTAAAACAACTGGTCTGAAGCCCAAGTGCTTAATCCAAAAGACTTAGAATGATAGCTACACTTTAATCAAGTTACTACCAAGCAGTACTAAATACAATTGAATATTTTAAAGAATGCCTGGATTAGTGCTCAAGTTATACAAACAAAGCTAGATTCAGCAGGCCTGGATCTAGTCTATGCTACAGCAAACAAGGTGTACCAATTTCAGTAAGAAGCAGTTCAAATATGCAGGCACTATAAGCCTTTAACCAGAAATTCCCAGCTCAGAAGGGCAGAGTCCAGCCTCTCCTCCCACAAGAGTGCAGACCACGAACCCTCTTAATGTAAAATAACTGGCCTGAAGCCCAAGTGCTTAAACCAGAATTAATACACTTTTAGAATAACAGACACTGAGCCCTCAATCAGCAGTCCCCCAACTTAGAAAGATGTAAGCTACCTGTTCTGCCACTGTAGTGCAGACCACAAATCTTCTTAATGTAAAACAACTGGTCTGAAGCCCAAGTGCTTAAATTGAAAGGCTTAGAATGAGTTACACCAGCAGTAATAAATACAACTGAGTACTTTTAAGATGACTCAAAAGCAAAATAAAGTAGGAAGAAACACAAATACAGTAAAAGCAAATAACTTTTTTTTAAGTGGAAAGAGAGAAAGGAAAGAGAGAAAGGAGTAGCAGAAACTAAGCTGATTGGCCTTCTCAAATGTTCTCCCTGTACTGGGTAGAATGAGGTAATGACACTAGACTGGGAGGAGGGTCCCAGATCAAATTTACACTAGGGGCGGGCAACTGCAAAGCCACCAACTATAAACACTATACCAACAGGGAGGGAGGGCTGGAAACAAACTGCAGAAATGTTTCTCACAGACTGCAGTAATGTTTCTCACAGCTGAAAAGCAGCAGTGAACCTTTAAATGAAAGTTTTAAACAGCTAAAGGAGCCTCTAGAAAAAAGAGTTTAACTGCAGCAAGTTATCAGAAACAAACAACCCCACTGATGCTTAATAAAAGTGGACAATTTCCAGTTAATACCTCACACACCGTGAAACTAGCTAGAAAAATACACAGTACACAAAGTGCTATAAATAACAAAGAAATAAAGAACAAAATAAACAAAAAACAGGATGCTTAATGTTATATATTATAGCTCTGAGTTTCCTCAGTGTCCTTCCTTCGATCAAGCTCAGTGTGAAAATGAATGCTATATTTAATTATATTATATTAAATGGATTGGTTTTATTATATTTTTTAAACATCCATGATATATAATATATTTTTGAACTTGAATACTGCTGCTATCTGACTTTGTTTTAGGACATACTGTTGCTTTAAACTTTTTAAGTCTGTTTCAGGATATGATGCCATCCTTACAGGGTTTAAAACAAACTGGGCTGTTTTAAAATTTGTATCGGATGAAGTCTCTGTAATTTTGGAATATTGAGACAAAAGCGCGTATATATTTTATTGTTTATTAAATAAAAAAACTTGCTTCGTGGTTTTAAGAAGTGGTCTGCCTCCTTTACACTCATTTTTGTGGATTTATTTCTCACAAGAGAACTGAGCGTTTTGATCTGGACATCTAACTTATCAACACTCTGCTTATGCTCACATGTAAGTTTTTAGCACTGTGATATCTTGTAGGAATAGTTAAAGCTTGTAATGATTAATTAGGTATTTTTCTTTGAAACCAGACTTGTCCTACTGTATTATTTTAAGTTTCTGTGTGATCTGTGAACTCTTAGATATCTCTGTGGTGTAGTAGATTTGTCTTGTGTTTTAATTATTTTTTATTAAATATTTTTAAAGCCTTCTACGTATGGCTGGTTTGTGTAGAGATGAAGTATGCTTTAGAGTACATTATATATTTATAGAGTTTACTGTCTAAGCCCTTCCAATAAGCCTTAGACTGTATAGTCAGTCACATTACCATTGGATATTAATATTGCACAGTAATAATTGGACACCCTTTTAAGGGCCTTTTAGTAGCTGATATTATTAACTGGGTGGTGGCAGTAATTACTACCGTATGGTCTGGGTAAAGGGGCACAGTTGGAGAATCTGTGTCGGCCTTTCCCAGGAGTGTCTGTGAAGTTGTATAAATACTTTTTATCTCAAAGTGTGTGTGTGTGTGTGTGTGTGTGTGTGTGTGTGTGTGTGTGTGTGTGTGTGTGTGTGTGTGTGTGTGTGTGTGTGTGTGTGTGTGTTGTGTCAGCTACTTGGGCAGGGACACAAAGCACTGGTTGGACAGAGAGGGTACTGGAGGTTTTAGCTTGCCCAGTTAGGCGGGGACCTGGACCCTATAGCTGTGCCAATGGGGAGTCTTATTGGTGAGCAAGGGAGCAACCAGCCCCAGATTGACTGTGATCTCTGTGTGCACTTAAGGGAAATTGTCCTTTACTGTGTGTATTAGTTATCCTTTCCTCCTCTAGGAGATGACCTCCCTGGTGTTAAAGCTGAGGATTGAGGCTCCTAGATTGCTGGGCCAGGACACAGTCGTCATATATGCATTGTAGCATTATGGGGTAAGTCTTTTATGATATCACCATAGTTTTTAGCTCTAAGAAAATTTTAGCTGGCCATCTTTGGCAACAACATTAATTTAGTAATGTATACGGTAAAGAGGAAATGTCCAGCCAAATGTTTGTTACACAACACTTGCTTCAGGAAATACAGAAACTTTGATGAATGGACAATTTACATGAAAATACAGAATAAAAAGTATTGCAAATATAATCAAACTTAATTTAAGCAGTAGACTACATAATAGTATATTTCTAACCCCTCCCCAAGGGCACAAGATAAATAGCCTTTTGGGGTTCATACCTACTTATTGTGCAAGAAAAGCTATACTCTTGAATGCCCTGCTGGTCCCTTAGTGTTGTTATCCAACAAGCTTTTGTGCAGCAAATGGAAGCAGCACAGCACAGCAGATACATCTGTTGTCATCTCATAAATCTCAAATACACTTCAAATGTAATTCGATTTCCCATTCCTAATGTGAACAGTGGTTGTTTCATTAAAGTGATAATTAAGTACAACTGGCAGAAAAGCAGCAGATGTAATTTAGTATCATGCTGATTTCATGCATGCTCAGCTTACCACAAAATATGATACCAACTATGCTATTGAAATCTCCAATATACTAATTTTCAAATTTTGATGTTTCTCTCAATTAGACCTTTCCTCTATTTTCAAACATTGACCCTCAGTTGCATTCCTGTATCTCATACTATGTCTACAACCAGTAAAGCCTTCCATCAGTGTCACAGCTGGTCATCAACTAAGGAATTAGGCAGAGCATAGTGTACAGATTATATATTCCTGAAGAGATAATTCTGTACAAGGATATAAAAGAAAATGGAATATTGTAAATCTGCAGTATAAGAAAAGAAGAGAAGAAACATTAGATGAAGATTTACTAAGTGAAGTAAAGACACCAGGTACTCTGTGCATATATTTCTGAACAAAATTTTCACAAGCTTACTTGTAGACTAGTTTTTCATATGTGCAGATAAAAGCTCATAGCAAGTATTAATCTGACATAGGAAATGTTTATTATGAAGTCATACTGGTGTATGTCAGCCCATTAGATTGCCATGGGCACAGCTTATTTCAAAATTGTGTAGTTTGGCAGTGAAGGCACTAAATGACTACACTTAGTACAAGGATGCTCATTACAGAAATGGAGAGGTTTGCATATTTATAAAATAAGTATATATCAAAACAAAAAAAAAAACAAAATCCATAAAAAAACAACCATTGCAAAATTCATATTAAACAGAACAAGCATAATAAACGTACTGCAGCTGAAGAAAAAATAATGGTGAAAATAACAGCAGCACTTTAGATTTAGACAGATGACAACAAATTGTTAAAATGACATAAAACTTTGCACATACTAATCCACTTGGAATTCTAAAAAGCAATAGGTAATGGGCTTAACTGCACATTACTTTGCACATTTGGCAGTCACAATACCAAATTTACATTACCAATGCCTTTTATAATAACTTAACTTACAGGTCAATGAAATGAAACAACTACAAGTAAAAGCAAGTTTTAACATTGGAACTTTTGCTCTCATGTCCACGCCAGCGTGAGGGGCTTCATCCCCAGTCCGCCTTAATTGTATACACTACATAGTCATATAGCAATAACACGATTACAAATAGGAGACAAGGTGCAGATTCAGTTACTGCAGAAACTCAATAAATTTAATATATGATAAAAAAATGACACTCACTCCACTCATTTGAAAAAAATGCATTTCAATAAAATGCATAAAACCATATAAAACACATCAAACTGAAGTAAAACCATATAGGGTATACTTGAAGGAAAAATAAAGCATATACCTCAGCTGAGACTTCAATAAGGATTTTACAATACTGTTCTGAGTATAGTCTATGCTCTAACACTAAGGAACTAAGGCCATGGGTGTTATGGTGCCCATTTTTTATGAGGGCACTCCATTCCTTCTCCATCCATGACTCAGATTCTGTAATAAATTTGTACTATTCACCGCAATGAAAAAGGAGTTAAGAAAGCACATTTCTGAAGCTATAGTAGAACAGATGGCAAATTTCATTTGGGGTTTCAATCTGGACTTCCTAAGCCACAGTTCTAATAGTACAACAAAGGAATCTAAAGAAAGAGATTGTCAGAAATAACAATGTGCTTCTAGACCATGCCTGGAGGAAGGGAAACATGCTTCTGTAAAAGTCTGCTGACTCACAGGAAACATTAATAGTGTTGTCCTATCAATGTAGCCAGAATAAACTGTACTCCCGCCCCAGTTAATACAATTAATCCTTTCTTATCATCCTATCAATGTGTTCCAGAAGCATGTGTAATTATACTGTCAGTCATCTGGGAAAAATCATACAGATGGCCTTAGTTCATGAGAAAGGTAGAATGTTTCATGCTTTTTTCTGTTAGCTTTAATGGTTCACTGTAGAAAGGGTAGCTCAGAAGATTTCCACCAGTAACAATCTCAGAACATGGAATCTCATTACTCTGTCATGTCACCACCCTGCCAAATGATACATACTGGTGTCACCTTACATCGGTATTAACAGGTGTGTGAAGCTAAATTCATATAGTACAACAACTTCACTGCACAATCCCTGGGCCATCAAATCACGTATACAATTGATAAAAGTCTGCAAATGATGTGTGGTGAATCAGTCCTGTGTTGATGGAGCAGTGGATGTCAGAGTACAGGGTAGTTTGAAGAAACAAAAGACTATTGGTTACATTAACAATACTGAAGTGGGTGAGCACGATCTTTTTAAATAGCTATATTCACACTTTCAGAAATATCACTCCTGCTGTTTATAGCAGGTACAGAGACGATCATGAGGATAATCAGTGTTTTTTACTGTTACTACTGGTTTCTGGGTGATGGAAAATTATATTTTCCTTTCTGTATCCTAAACTGTTAAAAATGAGTCCGTCTGGTGTTACTACTTAAGCTTTCTTTTATTAATTAAGAGGTTGACAATGACTGTGACAGGGAGATTCATACATGCTTTAGCAGCTTCTAAGGCCTTAGGGCCTAAACTAAAGTAGCCTTGTTGTTCCAGTTTACAAACACGAAATACTGTCAGTCATTATTAGAATGACCAATCACTGGCTTGTAATAGAAAATAATTAAAAGTCACTGTCCTTATAATATTCATTTGAAATACACAGTTTTTTTCTTATGTAGTAATTATTTCTAAGATTTCTGTTTAACCTTTCTGTTTATGCTGACATTAATTCATTATCCTGCTCTCTCATGCTTTGCATACTCTCTTTTTTTCCTAAACTTTCTTTACGTTTAATCTTTTCTGTTCTTATCCTCTCATATTTCTAATTTCAGTTTCTTGTATATTTGTTATGACTAGTAAGGTGACTCACATAATTCTAACTATGTTCTTTGCACTATTGAAAAATTGCCTCAAAACAAGAAGAGCCACGCCAAGCAAATAATTCCTTAACGCAAATTTATTTTATCACAGAAGACAAAGCAGCGTTTTCGCTACACACACCAGGTAGCTTCTTCAGAGGAAGTCATATAAGAGCTAATGACAAGCTCTTATATAAATAAATGCTGATCATATGGTTACATCACTTCCTGAGAAGGTTGATTTTAAAATGGAACAACATGCTATAAGCAGTAAACACAAAACAAAGTATAAAACACATCAACCTAAACTGGAAAAGTAAATAGCACAGTCTATATGACACCAACGACTGCTCATCGATGTACTTCATTGTGGCTCCACCAAATAAGTGGATAGCACCAATCGTCGTGTACATAACTGTAATAACTACCCTACAAACAGTGCTATAAGTTTATCGTTAAAACAGAAGACAATTAAAACCTATTTTTTAAAAAACTTATTTATAGTAAAAATAATTTGAATTTTCTTATCAGACTTCAAAAAACGTGCTATGAAACAAAAAAATCTTTAAAAATGTTTTTAAAATAATGTGTAGATACACTCTACAAACTAAACGTGTGTATACCCAATAAGGAACCTCCCCGAGAAAGTGTGTAGGGGTTTACATGCTTACCCACTAAGTTTTGATAACTACACAAAGGAGGGTATGTGGCAGACAACTTCACAGGGATGTCCATATCTTAGGGCTATTAGAATATATGCCCTATTGTAAAACCTCCCTGAAGGAGTAAAGATCTATGCTATGTAGACACTCTATTTGATGCAATAAACATAGTGTGTATAAAGCACTAACAACTAACTGGGATGTCCTAGTCTTCAGACTAAAAAGGACAAATGTATTCAAATTATAAAGAGGTACAAACTAGAGTATGTTTAAACTGGTTGTGCTAAAAGACAGGTGAGTTATCTCAAATAGCATTTATATTTTAAGAAGGGAGCAATGTTACAACTATCGTTGAAACCTGGTATGTTAAACGCATCCAACTTTAGTTGCCATAATAATTCACGGGTTTCTAATAGTATTGAGGTAGGACCACCTCTAATAGAGGTAGGAATGTGGTCAATGCCCATAAACAAAAAAGAGTGGCCAGGGTAGTTCACTATATGCTTAGCCAAAGCATTTTTGCACTTGTTGTTTTTAATGGCATAATTATGCTGGTAAATGCGATCCTTAAACCTTCTGTCGGTCTTCCCGACATAGAAGGCTGAACAACAAGTGCAAAAGGCCACATAGATGATTGATTTAGTACTACAAATAATCCTATGATGTATGTCAAATTTCCTCTCCCTAATACAAAAAGAACTGCCAGTCTTAATAAGGTTGCACAAGTTGCAAAAACCACATGAGAAAGAGCCCATAATCCTATTTTGAGTTTCCTGAACTGGACTATTTTGCAGTAGTTCCTTGATGTTCCTGCCCCTTTTAAAGACTGTGCGAGGTTTTTCTCCCAGTTTTTCCACCAGCATGGAATTACTGGAAATGAAATACCAGTTCTTAATCAAGATTTCTTGGATAGATTTAGAATTAATGTTGAAGGTGGTAATGAATCTACATGGGTACTCATTTGGTGGAGAGTCAGCTACAGGTGTGTCAACAAGCCCTGTGGTTGAAATTGTTGAGATATCCTGAACTTCAACAAGGTCTAAGTCTGCTATAAGTGAACTAGCCAAAAGAGGTTTATAAAAACCATTAACTCTCTTGGTTTCTACTTCATTAATCAAATCTACAATTAAATTTAGGGGGTAGCCACGGTTCAAAAACAAACCCTTCAGGAATGTGCATTCCGATAAAAAATCAGACAAATCACTGCACATTCTAACCGCCCTCACCAGCTGGCCTTTCACTATAGCTCTTTTAAGTTTGAAAGGATGTGCACTGGTGTAGTGCAGGAAGGAATTGACATATGTGTCCTTTCTGAAGATAACTGATTTTAACTTGGTAAGGGATGAATCTCTTGTCAACCTGACATCAAGGTAGTCAATCACATCAGTAGCAAAACTGTAAGTGAATTTGAGGAATGTTGTTGTTTGGTTCAAAAATTCTACGAACTCATATGCAAGTTCTGAGTTACCTTTGAAAAGAATGAAAACGTCATCAAGGAAGCGAGTGTAATAAACTAACCTCTCCTTCCATTCAGGGTTATTGGAGGACAAATTGCCTCTCCCAGTAAGCCATAAATAAATTGACTACTGAAGCCCCGCAAGGTGAGCCCATGGCCACACCTTGCTTCTGAATGTACAGGTCTTTTTCAAATAGGAAGAAGTTAGATGACAGGACAATATCTAGCAATTCCGTGACATTATTGATGTCATTTCTAGGGGCCCCCAATTCAGTCAGCAGCAAATCAACCCATTCCGTAGCTTCCTGGTGTGGGATGGAGGTATACAAATCGACAACGTCGATAGTAAGAAAGTTCATAGAATCCTCCAAACCAATATCATTCAAGTTGGTCAAAAGTGACCAGGAGTCTTTACAGATACTGGGGATAAATTCTAAATATTTAGAGAGCAGTGAATCAATATATTTAGAACAAGGATAAGATAACGAGGATCTCCCGTCGATCAATGCCCGCATAGGTGGATCCCCAAAATTTTTATGTACCTTAGGTATCCCAAACATTACAGGAGTCTTTGGATGCAAGATGTCTATGTAGTTTAAGGTATCTAAATCAATTCTCCCGTCAATGAATAGGTCCCTAAAGTAGCCCCTGATTCTGTTAGAACTACAATTCATTTCATTTAGTGTAGAGGCCTCATACGCTGGGGAATCCAAAACCTTGAGCATTCTCTCTACATAGTCAGTCTGTTCAAAAATGGCTAACCCGCCCCCTTTGTCAGGTTTAATAATTCTGACCGAAGACGCACGTAACTTGTTGAGGGCCACAAGTTGTTCTTTGGTGATATTAAATTGGTTTGCCATTGGAGAATAAACCTTGTCCATGTGTCTGATGTCTAATTCGCATGCGCTCTCAAAAATTTTTAATCCCACATGTAACGGGGGGTTGAAGACACTAGGCAGTTTTAAGCTATTAGGCTCACTCCTTGTGGAATCATTAAATAACAGTTTTAAATTCAATTTTCTTACATAACATTTTAAGTCTAATAGAACCCTGGCTACATCACATCGCCTGGATGGCACAAATGTTTTGCCTAGAGCTAATAATTCCACTAGTTCCGGTTCTAACACAAGAGATGAAAAATTGTATATGGTAAAGTCACCCCGTTCATTTAATACAATAATAGGGAGACTATTAGTTATGTTGGTTTCAACGTCAATTAATGGTTCCAGTTCTTCTTCCCCCTCCGGCGGGTTGAGTTGTTCTGATCCCCTAAAAAAATGTTGTCAGAATTGAAATTGCTATTGGTGCCTACATTAATATTATTGGAAGGGTGTTCGTTGAATCTACCCTTATTTCTCTGTTTGTTTTTATTCCTGTTACTTCTCCTAGGGCCATTTTCACTTTCAGTGTTAGAAGAAACAGCATATGAGTTGGATGGGATACTAGGCTCCTCCCTGCCTATGTAATCAGTTTGAACATCTTTTCTTTCATCCTGATGGTTAACAGACAACTTAGGGTAGGCTTTGTCATTTGAATATGCAAGCCTATCCCTGTACAATTTTTTAGATTTATTTGATTTGATTTTTACCAGATATGTGTCAATACTAGAGAAGATGTGAGCATAATCAAATTTAAACTTAATAAATGAATCATTCAGTTTAATCTCTTCATCTAATGCACAGACTTCTTTGGTCAAGTTGACAATACTGTTAGAATAATGTTTCACAATCAATTCAATAAGTTGAATACCCTGTTTTTGAAAAAGTTCTTTTAAATCAGTCAAAAAGTCATTACTGTTAATTAAATTCGATGGTGAAAAACAGTTCCTTAAGCCCTTGGGAATTAAACCTTCATCCAGGCATTGCTTAAAATACGCCACCTCAAGCTGTAACTTCCTTAGTGTGAAAGTTTTATTATCTAACAGTTTTAGTTTGTCCGTAACTGACTCAAAACAATTAACTGGAAAGTTAGAATCAGGCACCGGGGAAACATCATGTGAAGGTCTGATAAATGTCAGAAAGTCACCTGTATTATGTATCCATTTGGATATTGATGAACCGCCAATAAGTGCATCTTCTTGCCCACTCGTAACGTTTGTACGGTCTGAAGCAGCAACAGAAACTACGATTGGAAGAGATTTACTTGATGAACCTGCCATTCTCACCGGCTGGGCTGCAGGGATGGAATCCTGCGATCCGGTGTACGCTCTATCAGTACTAACCTCCGAAGGGGTAGTTTGTAAACCACCGGAAGCAAAGTTTGAGTAATTCCTTTCAAAAGACTCAAGCCGTTCGTTAAGTGAATCGAGTCTCTGTGTAACCACAAGCAGCATATTTGAAATGTCCAAGTTGTTGGTATCGTTCGACCCAAAGATGTTAGGGCTGGTGAGGCTCAACACAGGTTTCGAAGCCATGACAAAAAAATGTAACCAACTGGAACAACGACAAACCAGTGAAAAAATGCCTCCAAACAAGAAGAGCCACGCCAAGCAAATAATTCCTTAACGCAAATTTATTTTATCACAGAAGACAAAGCAGCGTTTTCGCTACACACACCAGGTAGCTTCTTCAGAGGAAGTCATATAAGAGCTAATGACACGCTCTTATATAAATAAATGCTGATCATATGGTTACATCACTTCCTGAGAAGGTTGATTTTAAAATGGAACAACATGCTATAAGCAGTAAACACAAAACAAAGTATAAAACACATCAACCTAAACTGGAAAAGTAAATAGCACAGTCTATATGACACCAACGACTGCTCATCGATGTACTTCATTGTGGCTCCACCAAATAAGTGGATAGCACCAATCGTCGTGTACATAACTGTAATAACTACCCTACAAACAGTGCTATAAGTTTATCGTTAAAACAGAAGACAATTAAAACCTATTTTTTAAAAAACTTATTTATAGTAAAAATAAATTGAATTTTCTTATCAGACTTCAAAAAAACGTGCTATGAAACAAAAAATCTTTAAAAATGTTTTTAAAATAATGTGTAGATACACTCTACAAACTAAACATGTGTATACCCAATAAGGAACCTCCCCGAGAAAGTGTGTAGGGGTTTACATGCTTACCCACTAAGTTTTGATAACTACACAAAGGAGGGTATGTGGCAGACAACTTCACAGGGATGTCCATATCTTAGGGCTATTAGAATATATGCCCTATTGTAAAACCTCCCTGAAGGAGTAAAGATCTATGCTATGTAGACACTCTATTTGATGCAATAAACATAGTGTGTATAAAGCACTAACAACTAACTGGGATGTCCTAGTCTTCAGACTAAAAAGGACAAATGTATTCAAATTATAAAGAGGTACAAACTAGAGTATGTTTAAACTGGTTGTGCTAAAAGACAGGTGAGTTATCTCAAATAGCATTTATATTTTAAGAAGGGAGCAATGTTACAACTATCGTTGAGACCTGGTATGTTAAACGCATCCAACTTTAGTTGCCATAATAATTCACGGGTTTCTAATAGTATTGAGGTAGGACCACCTCTAATAGAGGTAGGAATGTGGTCAATGCCCATAAACAAAAAAGAGTGGCCAGGGTAGTTCACTATATACTTAGCCAAAGCATTTTCGCACTTGTTGTTTTTAATGGCATAATTATGCTGGTAAATGCGATCCTTAAACCTTCTGTCGGTCTTCCCGACATAGAAGGCTGAACAACAAGTGCAAAAGGCCACATAGATGATTGATTTAGTACTACAAATAATCCTATGATGTATGTCAAATTTCCTCTCCGTAATACAAAAAGAACTGCCAGTCTTAATAAGGTTGCACAAGTTGCAAAAACCACATGAGAAAGAGCCCATAATCCTATTGTGAGTTTCCTGAACTGGACTATTTTGCAGTAGTTCCTTGATGTTCCTGCCCCTTTTAAAGACTGTGCGAGGTTTTTCTCCCAGTTTTTCCACCAGCATGGAATTACTGGAAATGAAATACCAGTTCTTAATCAAGATTTCTTGGATAGATTTAGAATTAATGTTGAAGGTGGTAATGAAACTACATGGGTACTCATTTGGTGGAGAGTCAGCTACAGGTGTGTCAACAAGCCCTGTGGTTGAAATTGTTGAGATATATCCTGAACTTCAACAAGGTCTAAGTCTGCTATAAGTGAACTAGCCAAAAGAGGTTCATAAAAACCATTAACTCTCTTGGTTTCTACTTCATTAATCAAATCTACAATTAAATTTAGGGGGTAGCCACGGTTCAAAAACAAACCCTTCAGGAATGTGAATCACGATAAAAAATCAGACAAATCGCTGCACATTCTAACCGCCCTCACCAGCTGGCCTTTCACTATAGCTCTTTTAAGTTTGAAAGGATGTGCGCTGGTGTAGTGCAGGAAGGAATTGACATATGTGTCCTTTCTGAAGATAACTGATTTTAACTTGGTAAGGGATGAATCTCTTGTCAACCTGACATCAAGGTAGTCAATCACATCAGTAGCAAAACTGTAAGTGAATTTGAGGAATGTTGTTGTTTGGTTCAAAAATTCTACGAACTCATATGCAAGTTCTGAGTTACCTTTGAAAAGAATGAAAACGTCATCAAGGAAGCGAGTGTAATAAACTAACCTCTCCTTCCATTCAGGGTTATTGAGGACAAAATGCCTCTCCCAGTAAGCCATAAATAAATTGGCTACTGAAGCCCCGCAAGGTGAGCCCATGGCCACACCTTGCTTCTGAATGTACAGGTCTTTTTCAAATAGGAAGAAGTTAGATGACAGGACAATATCTAGCAATTCCGTGACATTATTGATGTCATTTCTAGGGGCCCCCAATTCAGTCAGCAGCAAATCAACCCATTCCGTAGCTTCCTGGTGTGGGATGGAGGTATACAAATCGACAACGTCGATAGTAAGAAAGTTCATAGAATCCTCCAAACCAATATCATTCAAGTTGGTCAAAAGTGACCAGGAGTCTTTACAGATACTGGGGATAAATTCTAAATATTTAGAGAGCAGTGAATCAATATATTTAGAACAAGGATAAGATAACGAGGATCTCCCGTCGATCAATGCCCGCATAGGTGGATCCCCAAAATTTTTATGTACCTTAGGTATCCCAAACATTACAGGAGTCTTTGGATGCAAGATGTCTATGTAGTTTAAGGTATCTAAATCAATTCTCCCGTCAATGAATAGGTCCCTAAAGTAGCCCCTGATTCTGTTAGAACTACAATTCATTTCATTTAGTGTAGAGGCCTCATACGCTGGGGAATCCAAAACCTTGAGCATTCTCTCTACATAGTCAGTCTGTTCAAAAATGGCTAAACCGCCCCCTTTATCAGGTTTAATAATTCTGACCGAAGACGCACGTAACTTGTTGAGGGCCACAAGTTGTTCTTTGGTGATATTAAATTGGTTGGCCATTGGAGAATAAACCTTGTCGTTTAACATACCAGGTCTCAACGATAGTTGTAACATTGCTCCCTTCTTAAAATATAAATGCTATTTGAGATAACTCACCTGTCTTTTAGCACAACCAGTTTAAACATACTCTAGTTTGTACCTCTTTATTATTTGAATACATTTGTCCTTTTTAGTCTGAAGACTAGGACATCCCAGTTATTTGTTAGTGCTTTATACACACTATGTTTATTGCATCAAATAGAGTGTCTACATAGCATAGATCTTTACTCCTGCAGGGAGGTTTTACAATAGGGCATATATTCTAATAGGCCTAAGATATGGACATCCCTGTGAAGTTGTCTGCCACATACCCTCCTTTGTGTAGTTATCAAAACTTAGTGGGTAAGCATGTAAACCCCTACACACTTTCTCGGGGAGGTTCCTTATTGGGTATACACACGTTTAGTTTGTAGAGTGTATCTACACATTATTTTAAAAACATTTTTAAAGGTTTTTTGTTTTATAGCATGTTTTTTGAAGTCTGATAAGAAAATTCAAATTATTTTTACTATAAATAAGTTTTTTAAAAAATAGGTTTTAATTGTCTTCTGTTTTAATGATAAACTTATAGCACTGTTTGTAGGGTAGTTATTACAGTTATGTACACAACGATTGGTGCTATCCACTTATTTGGTGGAGCCACAATGAAGTACATCAATGAGCAGTCGTTGGTGTCATATAGACTGTGCTATTTACTTTTCCAGTTTAGGTTGATGTGTTTTATACTTTGTTTTGTGTTTACTGCTTATAGCATGTTGTTCCATTTTAAAATCAACCTTCTCAGGAAGTGATGTAACCATATGATCAGCATTTATTTATATAAGAGCGTGTCATTAGCTCTTATATGACTTCCTCTGAAGAAGCTACCTGGTGTGTGTAGCAAAAACGCTGCTTTGTCTTCTGTGATAAAATAAATTTGCGTTAAGGAATTATTTGCTTGGCGTGGCTCTTCTTGTTTTGAGGCATTTTTTCACTGGTTTGTCGTTATTCCAGTTGGTTACATATTCTTTGCAGTATGGTAAATCCAGCAGTGGCGGCTGGTGACTTCAAATCAAAGGGGGACTGCGGGAGACAGCTGAATGGGTGGGGGTCAATGGGAAGGGGTGTCGTCAACTAGAAAGGGAGGAGCTATGCTCAAAACCACAAAAACTAACTAAATACACTGCCCTGGGTGCCAAACCGTCATTATGAAAGTCCAATCAAGACAAAATGAAGTGTAGAAGAATAAAAATATTTCAATGCATTGGCTGCATGGCAGCTTACTTAATATCTAGATGGAAACAAAAAGGTTGTGAGGCATGAAAAAATAAATTACTTTTTAACTGGAATGCCAGTCAAAATCAAGTATAAGAAAAACAAGCAGCACTCAACTCAAACCACTTCTTGCACTGCAGTTCTAATTATAATTTATATTCAGCTTTATTAAAGTACCAAGTAACATGCTGAAAGTAGAAATCGTTGATGCCCCAACTTGTAAAAATGTTTCTTATCCAAAAAAAGACCTGCTGCCTGACAACTATCTACTTGTTTCATGGGGAAAACATGATCAAAGTAAAAAATGAAAAGCAAACAAGAAATAAGCTCAAGATACATTGCTTAAAAGGATTACTCTACAGGTTATGGACCACACGATTGGCATTCTGTTTAGTTTACGGATAAAGCCTGCAGAGATGACTGGAAGTCTCCAAGTGTAATGAGCTTCTTAAAATAATGTAATCTGTCCTTTATTACAAATACTGTCATATGCATTTCAATACCCAAGGCTCATACTTTATCTAGTTAAGCATTCTCTACATGGCAACAGAAAGGCTTTCAATGTTGGCAATTCTTTAACAGTATGCTTATTAAAGCTTACTTGCATCTTATGATCTCAGCCAAGCTTACCTGATGGTCATTAAAGTATTGCTACTTAAACACAGAGCAACAGGCACTTTGGGTAATTAGCATAAATCAACAGTACAAAAAAATATGACAGAAACCAAACCATTCTGCAAAAATCAAGGACAGATGAAAAGCCACTCTAGTACTTGTGTCTACCTTGGATCGGCGGGATACTCTGCACATTTACACTGCATAACTACTCCTTGCCTTGCTTCGACACATCTAGAGTCACTACATGGGGGAGTGGGGTGCAACAAGTATGTCACAATTTGAAATGTCTCTGGCTGACTATGATGGCCCTGACACATTTGTCATTCCTCTCAACCTCAGAGCAAGAAATCTGGACAAAGCCATACAAAGAAGTGGGACAAAGGCCCAAAAATAAGGACAATTTTTAAATATTGCTCTTATAAACTTAGAAAGATAATTTAAAAGATAATAGAATAGTAGACCTTGCATTAGTATGAATTTTCTGAAGCGTATGAAATCTGAAACTCAAATTTCTGACATTATTTATCATCTAACTTCAGTCTTTAATGATTTGACAATAATTAATCAGAAAACCACAATTTTATGAAAAACGGACGAAAAATGTGATGCAAAAATATAAAATAGCCACACAATACAGCTGGGAACCTGTCAAAGAAGGTACACTTTTTTTAATATTAGTACTGACATGGTGTAATACAGGGCTTTGTACTGAGACTTCTCCTGTTCAGAACATACTTCTGTGAAGTCAAGGCTAATGTAGTTGGCCTAAGACTAAGTTTGCTGATGTCTGCAAGTTGGGGGCAATCACTTGAATCCCTCAATACACAGAGCAAATCTAAGCAATAAAAGAGTAATGCACCAAATCTAAGCAATAAAAGAGTAATGCATGGCCTCTGAGCAGTATTTTTCCACTCCCCATACTGTGATGCAAGATATTTACATTTTTTTTTGATAGAGTGTATGCTGAACTGTATGCATGCAGCTATTGGCTGAAATAAAAATATTAATTTTTATTTATCTTTAATGTCCCTCTAGTTTCTGGGACTTACAGATTTGCAATATCATGTTTGCAATGTGGAGAAACCACGAAAGAAACAATTTTAAAAAACTAGAAAACTGGAAATGGCTATAACTGTAGGCATAGTGACTCCAGTTAAATGAACTCCCAAATCAAAAGCTAGAATCAAAGACCTCTGTGAAGTAACTGTTTCAGCTCTTACTGTGACATTTATGACAGTGCTTGGATTCATTTTAAACTTAGAACACCAAAGTGGTTACCTGCATGTAATTACAGAGGTCAGTAATCATAATGTAATAATCCCTGGCACATCAAAATGAATGTGCTATGCAATAAATTGTTCATTCATGAATCTTATACCCTTCCCGGGTAGAGAATATTTCACTGAATATGAGGTGTACTACTGTGTACATAAATTATGATCCAAATTCTACAGTGAGAAAAATGGCTATATTCGTTACTAAACAGTCTGAAAATTAAAAGAAAATTTGCAAATGGACACTAACAGCATTTCAAATATTTAGCAGGTAGTACCATTTATTCTTTGACTGAAGCACGGACAAAATGATAAATGACTATGTCACAGCAACTTTAGTAAAATATCATATAGGAGGCAACAGATAAAATGAAATGCATTGTAAAAATGGAAATGTGGGTAAACAGTTATAAAGGCATTTAGTTTCCTCATCAACAGAATGACTTTCAAAAGTATAACAAGACCATGTGCAATGCATTTAAAACTATTGATGTAAAATGATTGCTGAATGTTGGTCTAGAATCTTGTATGTTAATTTCAAAGCTTGTTTTGCCATTTCATTTACTGTTTTATTCAATACATAAAAAGCAATTATTTATATAGTTTGTCTCCCAACCCAAACAGCCATGCAGGTCTCGAGCCCAGGACCCTATACACCATAGGCCCAGTAGTTATCCACCAAGCCATCACAGAAGTTATTTAAGAAAACTTCCCAAAAACTACTATAGTTTGTTTTCTTTTATAGTGTCATAGAGTATGAAAGGTATGGGCCTTAAAGCTTCCCCCCCCATAATGTAACTTATTTGGTGATGAGAGTGCAGCCTCCACTGTGATTAAATATAACTTACCTGTACACTGGCCATTCTGTTTTAATACAGCATTTTAAAAGAGGCATTATATCATTGTATAATTGTGCTCATAAAATAATTGGTCTCTGTAGGGATCCATCACTGAAGATGTCTGCACGATGCAGTGCATAAGCGTATGCCCATGAAAATGGTGATGTAGACCTATGACATTCTTTTACAGTGTACTTTGTGCCACTGGTAATATGGCCAAAGCACATTGCATCAGTGGTCAATTTTGTGGCTTTAAGGTATCAGTAGGAGAAGTACATTTCTTTTGGTGGGTGTGCCATTCTGGAGGATACTGAGTACAGGTACAGATATTTTTCTTTTCTTAATTTTCTTTGCAAGCTTGCAGCCAGTATCCAACTGGAGGCAAGCAGAAATATATTAATTATGGTTTAGAATGGTGTTTTTTCTGTAGGTAATTAAGTTATACACTCTTCTTGTAATTCTGATTTCCACTTTTTATATATTAATAACATGCCATAGACAAAGTCTAATTTCCAAGAAAGTCCATTGTGCTACAAGAGGTAAAATCTGCTCTGAAATGTAGATCAGTGTAACTACAGGTAATGAAACTGAAATCCCCCTAGTTCTACTGCTGCAATTCATTTGAAAAGCCAGCTGCATGCCCTGCAAATTAAATGAATTAACAATTAGCTGAACCCATAGGTAGCTTCTTGTAATTCTGAAATGTGCCTTGTCTATGCACTCAAACACTGCTGAACACAGTCCACATCTCTTCTGCCCCACATTGGCACCAAGTGCACTTTCACAGTGTATTTCTAATACAACTTTAAGTTCACGTACATGCATGTGTCAAGTACTTTGCAACCCCCCCCCCTCCATGGAGTTGCTGTACTGTGCTAAGATGGATTATAAATGAGCTCTGATTAGGCAGTGGTATTTTAAAATGATAAGACATTTCTTTTCAAAATAATGTCATTGTATAATCACAACACACCATGGTAGAGACATGAGCAATTCATACTTTTATTCACAGTGGCGGGATCTAGCTTAATCACTCATGCTACACCCATATGATCAAACACCACTCTGTACTGTAGGCAAAATATAAAAAATATATGAATTATGCAATAAAATTATGTTAACATTCAAAAATAGGCTGATTGGACAAACCAATCAATGTGTTCATTGTAAATTCAGCATTCCCCAGAGGAAGACATTCTGTTTTTGGTATTGCTATCAAAGAATTAAAGTCTACCAAATTAATACAATATATTAAAAATGAAAAAAAAAGAAACTCACAATTTTGATGCTGGAAGTGTTTCTACAAGAAGATCTCAGACATACCTCTTACTGCCAAAACCACACCTCTTTCATTATTTATTGACTTAATTCCTCAATAATATGCAACTTTGACAAGAACAGACCAAAACTATGAAGAAAATATCTTCAACAAAAATCTAAGCACACATATTGTACATGACTCTCTACAAAAGATCCCATAGCCAAGTCATAAAAAAAAATGGAAGCAACAGCAATGTACTGTGTAGTCATAGAGTATGCCTAGTACATATCTTGGATGCCCCAGACTATCAGAAACCAGTGGAAGACCACTAAAATCCTTTTGCACAGTGACATTATTAATAAAAGTTAAATCTTCTTTTCCTTAAATAATATAATTGCATAAAATAGCCACACTTCACAGTGCCTCAGCTTTTAAACCCATAAAGCAAACCTCATTCATATATTTAATGTATACATACCACCAGTACCAAGAAGAAAACTCTCTGTACTCTTCTCACTCTGCTAACACCCAGCACAGCTAATGAAATACTATAGCCTTAGGCCGCCAAGAATTAAATAAATCAACTTCAAGACTTCACTTGATTCATGAATCACCAATGCACTACTCCACAACCGAAACTGGCTGTAACTGTTTGCTTCTCGCTCTTTTCCCAACACTTAAAGCCCGGGAAGAGAGCGACAACCAATCAGCAGCCATTTCACCCAAGCACGTCATGTACATGCCTGCGGACGTGGCAGTCCGAACCCCTTCCAATTCTATGTGGTTTGGAACCGCATAGACTGCTGGGCATCACACTGATGCCTTAATTCGCTCTCTGGACTGCAGCAGAAAAAAAAAACGTCTTTTTTTTAAATCTGCCACAACCCGAAGTGTTCAAAGTGTGCATGCGTGTACTTGCCGATCAGTCGAGTCGGCAGCAGAAAAACAAGACGAGTAAGTCAGTCAACAAGTACTCTAAACGGAGACATTCATTAAAAAAAAAAAAAAAAAAAAACTAAAAAGTACGTTTTCTGTTTTTTTGCTGAGGGGGCTGCAGTCCGGCAGTCCGATGCCACGAGCCGCCCCTGAAATCCAGCATCAAGTGGATGTCTATCAGAAAAGTGTGTAATATGTGAAATAATTTTCTGATTTTTTTTTTTCTTTTATTGATGGAGTCTCATCCTTAAAAGTGCTACTTGATACATATCATAAATAAATAAATGATCACAGAGTAAAGTAATTGAGTAGTGCCTTTGTAGAAATAAAAGTTAAACTAAAACAAAATTCTATGGCATGATTTTGACAGATTAGAAAAAGATAGTTTTTTTTAAAGAAGTTCTCTTTCAAAGGAATATAAATACCCATCATACTCAATTTATTTGTTTTAGTCAGCTCTGTCATGGAATTTCACTTTACTTTATTAAACGCATGCATACCATATGTACACCTCACAGTTATTTAAATTTTATCTTTTTTAGTCTAACCCAAAACATCATGGAAAGAACATATTCAGAAATTATCACAAAAAAAGCTCAAAACAACACATGATAAAGATATCAGGTTGTCTCAAATTCTAGGATGCAGTGAGAATCCCCAACCTTAACTTCAAAAAACATGTTCTAAAATACCTTAGCACTACAATGAATTTAAGCTAGCTAGAGCAGGGTTTATTGCAAATCATAGAAGCTAAAAAGATTTTCCTCAACACTGTTAGCCAAGGAATTCCGTAGAAAGCTGAGAAGTGTTTTCAAATGGACAAATGGGAACAACATGGCTAAGACTAACAGTGGCCAAAAACAAACATTCTGTTAAAACAAAAAAAACTCTCCTTGCCTGCAGAAAAGTGAGACTGAAGAAACCAGTCTTCGTCATTGGTTTCACTTTATGGATATTTCCATTTTACTCTTTCAAAATCCACATTAAAAAGAAGCAGACTGTGTATTCACTAAGCAATAATACATACAAAGAAGGGCTTTAATAGGGAGTACCATGACTGTCAGGCACTAATGAAATCAGGACCTGTTGTGAGATACTGTAAAACATCATATACTGCACTGTGTATACTTCAGAGCACTTCTTTTTACTGAGCTGTACAATTCAAGTTAAATAATGAAAGGGAAAAAAGTATGTAAAGTTCACTCGGTTATTACTTCATGGTGGGAAAGGGCAGATTCAGTTAAAATATGAAGTATATGATGTGCTAATACAAGAGGAAAAACAATACTGCTGAATTACTTCAAATAAAACACCTGTGACATGAGTTGGTGTCACTGAAATGATGCAAAATGGATACACCCTTTAAGATTATGGTCAGATCTTCACCAGACTGAAGCCATGTGGCAGTGAGACCGTATCAAGTAAGTGGTTTGGAGTGTCCTATGTACAGTCACAATGGTTAGTAGAAAATTTCACCAGTAGAGTTCAGCTTGACTCTTTCATTGTTCTCCATTTCAAAAGCTACCTTCAATGCCTAACACTCATTAAGTGTAAGAGCCAGAACTGTGACCTGCACAACTAGGGAAAGTTGTCATTTGGAAAGACATACAACAAATCTTATAACTCAATGTGATTATAAAAAAGGTTTTGTATGGAGGCTGCACCCCCCCCCATCATCTTCCTTGCTACACACACACGCACACATATACACATGCACACACAAATATGTGTGTGTATATATATATATATATATATATATATATATATATATATATATATATGTGTGTATGTATATATATATATATATATATATATATATATATATATATATAGATATATATATATATATATATATATATATATATATATAAACTTAAAATACTGAATTTCATAATATTGAAAAAAAAGAGTACACCAACACTTACAATATTCCAACACAACTACATAACAAAACATATTACTCTTCTCCAACTATAAGAAGGGGAGGCAAGCCCCTCTGTGCCCACCACACCCCCTGCTACTTAAATATATCGATTCCAAGATCAGACTCCACAGAAGAAAATGGCAAACATACAATTACTTGATTCATGACTGCTTGTTGTAACCTTAGTCATGTTCCCTTTTAATTTGCTATACAACAACATAACTCATCTTAGTGTAGTAAAGTGCAATCTCGGAGATGATATATTTAAGTAGCAGGGGTTGTGGGGGGCGCAGGGGGGCTTGCCCCCCTGGTAATAGTTGGAGTAAACTAATATGCTTTGTCTTTTATTTGTTTCTCTATGTACTTTTGGTGGAGTATAGTAAGTGTTAGTATCCTGTATTTTTTTCAATATTATGAAATTCAGTATTTTGAGTTTTCAGTATTTTGAACTTTCAAGATTTTGGATTCAGTATTTTGAATTTCGAGATTATGACCTTTCAAGATTTAGAAGCGGACCCATATATATGTGTGTATATATATATATATATATATATATATATATATATATATATATATATATACATATGCATACATACACTAACTTCTGCATATAGAAATTCTCCAAGCTACTGTAACCTAGGACTTAGTGTTCTTCATTTTGAATGTTTACCTTTTCTGTTCCAATTGTCACAGCTGCTGCCAAAAGCCTGCTCAGCTGAATGAATTATTTTTTTTAGTCTTGTAGTGCTGAACAGTACATTTTCAAGAGAATCACAGTTTTCAAGTTTCTAATACTGCACATATAAAAAAAAGAAAGAAAAGGACAATGCTTTTATGAGGATTGTATGTACAGGGCCTTGACAGTATTAATAACTGATGGAATGCTCAAAAATGTTTTAAAACAGGAAGATGGTACATTTTTTAATACAACCCACTCTTTAGGACTTTTTAGAAATGTATAGGTTTCGCAGGATCTCTGGTTGTGTACTGTGGCAGTCTGTTGATGTATTTATCTCTCTTTCTTAACATGTGACCTTTGCTGAAACCTACATTTCTACATATGAACATCACTGTAACAAGGTTATTAAGCCAAAGTTCACACATAAGAAGCTCACTATAACAAGGATGTTATTAAGATATTTTTAGAGCATAATGACAGTATTCCATATTACGCAATGCATAATCAAGCAGTCTGTCAATCAACACATCAATATGCCAGGAATCTGCTAGGCAACAATGATGCAAGCACTCAGTGCAGCAGGTGATACATTCTGCCGCTGAAGTACAATTTACAGATACATTCAATGATTTCTTTAGTGGGAGTAGCTGAGAAACAACATTGCTCTTTTAGTTAGAAATATCTACTGTATTTAGCTGAAGTGTTTGTTTGGCCTGTTTGCCGTACTCTGCCTGTATATTGCTGATCTCTGGAGGCATTTTATTTTGAATTGAAAATTTTCATTTAAGGTTTAGTCCATTACATTTTGTATCTTATTCTTGTATTACACTTGTTTTGTTTTGCTTTAAATTTTCTGTTTTGTTGGAGTTCTAAGAATCCTTGGCTAGGGTCAGTTAAAGTTAGAAAAATATTCCTTTGCAACCAGTGAATAACATCAATTAATTAGTGGGAGAAGCTGAGAAACAGCATTGCTCTTTTAGTTAGAAATATCTCTATTTATCTGAAGCGTTTGTTTGGCCTGCTTGCTGTACTGTGCCTGAATATTGCTGATCTCTGGCTGCATTTTACTTTTTCTTTCCCACCCACCCAATTGTTGTTGTGTTCTTAAACTTGGTGTTTTTTGTGTTGCCCACCCCTACTATAAATCCGATTTTGGGCACTCCTCCTAGTCCAATTTCATCCGCTCATTCTACATAGTACAATGAGATCATTTGGGAAGGCCCACCCTCTTAGTTTTTCAGCCTTGAATCATCTTATGTTTCCTCCCTTTCCACTTAACCAAAAAAAATATTGGACTTTACTCAGCCACCTTTACTGTTTTTATGTTTCTTCCTACTGTATTACTTTATCTTGATTTTGCTGCTTGTTTTTAAAAGTGTTCTGCTGCAATTATTACTGCTTGTTAGTAGCCTGATTAAATTGTAACTGTTATTCTAAACCTTTTGGTTTAAGCACTTGTAATTTAGGTCTGTTGTTTTAAATTAGGAAGGTTTGTGGCCTACACTCTTGTGGCAGGAGAAGTAGCTTACATCCTTCTAAGTTGGGAGTTGCTTGTTGAGGGCTTAATGTATCCATTATTCTAAAAGTATCCTAGTTCTGGTTTAAGCACGTGGGCCTCAGGCCAGTTATTTTACATTAAGAAGTTTGTGGTCTACACTCTTGTGGGAGAAGAGGATAGCTTCTGACCTGGGAATTGCTGGTTAAAGTCTTATTGTGCCTGCTTATTTCAACTGTTACTTTTTTTTTTAAATTGGTGTACTTTGTTTGCTGCAGCATATAGTAGATTCAGACCTGCTGAATTTACCTCTGTTTGTATTCCTTGAGTACTAAACCAGGTAATTTTTTCTTGGAGAGAGATCCCCTGTACCCTAGTGGCAGGAGTGTGCAATTAGAACTCTTCTGATTGAAAGTTGCTGGAGCAGGGCTCAGTTTTGAGCTTTTTTATTGATTAAATGGTAAATTTGCTTAGATCAATTTGCTCTAGTTTGCTACATCAGCAAATCCAAACCATCTGCTGATCTCTGCAAAACTTAAGTATAATTTTTCACTGCATGTTGCACTTTTGAACTGCATTTTTTACCTTATCATTGCTTATTTTGAACTTTTTTTTGAAATTGTTGCACTTTGTGGTAGCATAGACTAGATTCAGACCTGTTGAATCAAGTTCTGTTTGTACAACTCAAGCACTAAACCAGGCCATCTTTTGTTGGAGAGGGCTCCCCTGCACCCTAGTGGCGGAAGTGTACAGTTAGAAGTCATCTAATTGAAGGTTGCTGGAACAGGGCTCAGTTTTGAACTTTTTATTTGCTAATTTCTTTAGATGAGTTTGTGCCCATTTGCTACATAGAATCACATTTGTGCATTGTGCATTGCTGTGCAGTGGTGGGCACTTTTGGTGGTCATAGACGCAAGCACTTTTGCCTGCAAATTTTCTCTTAATACTGTGCTGGTGCTCCATCAGTGAGTTCTCATGATTGCCCCTCACATACAGGTGATACATTCAGTGCAGCTCCTGAAGATCCTACCCACTAGCCCTTCTTATGTTTTGTTCACTTCTCCTGTACTCTACTTTACCTGTTCCTTCCTGTTTCTTCCTGTCCTCTTCCTGTTTTCTGACCACATCAAGTTACCTAGCATTATGGATGGACAATTTCTCACAGTTTCTCCAGCCAGCCTGGTCGACATGGGCATCACGAGGCAATGTAGCAATTGCCTCATATAAACTGACAACTCACTTTATCTAGTCCACACAAACTGATTATGTGAGAGGTGCATCTATATTAAGAACCTGGAATCCAGACTCTCTCGCTCATCAGTCAGTCCATCTGATGCTAAGCAGGTTGTCACAGCATGCTCACCTCACCTCCTGCACCTACCAAACCAACAACACATAAACCTGCATATGCGGATATCATTACAGGAAACTTACCTAAACATCAGAAACCTCCCAGACACAATCACAAGTGTGCTTTACATAACACATCCTCTGCAGAACACAGTATGTGTCATAAATCACACACCAGTGTCTCACCAGTCAAGCCCCTAAGGCATAACACAAAAACAAACATCTTAGTCATAGGCAACTCAATTATGAGACATACAGATGTCCCTCTCACCAGGTTAGATAAGGAAAAGGTCACAGTCAACTGTCTGTTAGGTGCCAGGATCCACCACATCACATACACACTCAGGTCTCTCAACAACAGGCACTGTTATGACCCCATCATAGTCCATGTTGGTGTGAATGACTTGAAATGTATCTCACTGGACTATATGAAGGGAGACATGACTGAGCTCTAGGATTATGTGTCTCAGGCAGGTATGTCCCTCGTCTTCATTAAGCAGCATTTTATCTTCATATAGGACGATACTTCACTACAACCAAAAAAAGATTGACTTCAACAATTGGATTAGTTTCTGATGTCATTCAAAGGGGATCCAGTATCTGTCAGCCCTGGATGATATAATAAACAGACCTCAATGTTTTGCCAGAGATGGTCTTCATCTGTCACCCCTGGGATTTCGGTTACTGGCTAAGGCTCTTGCCATCCCCATAGTGCCTTTTGTAGGCAATGGCACAAGAATAAAATTCCCAATGTAAAAATACCCTCTAAAAACAACCTCAAGGTTATGGCACTAAATGCTAGGAGTCTAAACCAGAAACTACACTCACTTGAAGCAGTCCTTGCCCTGGAAGATGCTGACATTTGTGCAGTCACTGAGACCTGGTTTAAGGCTGCTGAGAGCCCCCCAGCTTTACCAGGTTGCATTTCCTTCCACATGTTCAGACCACAAACTGGTGATGTAAGAACTAAAGGAGATGGTGTATCAATATTCATTAAAGATAAATAGACCTCTAGATTAGTTAAACAGCACAATTCCTTTGAATTACTTCAGGTGCAACTGACTGTAAGTAAGGCCCTCTTCGGGCCATTACCAGCTATAGGACCTCCTCTGTGAATCAGGACATCCACTCAGCCTACTTGGATCTACTTGAGTCAATCAAGATACAACCAAATGCCTTGGTTTTGGGTGACTTTAATTACCCATCCATAGACTGGGTAAATTATATGTGTGCCCAAAGAGTCCTGGACTTAGTTAACTACAATGCCCTGGACCAACTGGTTGACACACCCACAAGGTGCTCAAACATCCTGGAAATGGTGCTCCCCAACATGGGGGACCACTGCATCATCTCCAGAGTGTAGCCATCCCTTGTGAGATCTGACCATAAATCAGTCTTGTTAGAAATAACTATAACACAAGACCCCCCCCCCCCTTAGCAACATCTTGACTAAGAAACTTCTCCAAGGCCAATTACAACCTCTTACATGATGGCATAAATAGCATCATAGCTCCTCCCCCATTGATGGAATAAATACCTATGAGTTATACACCATTGCTTTATACAAACACCTATACAATTGTATTGACTCTGCCATGTCTGATAGAACCAATGCAAGATCTTCAATGAAAAATAAACCTGCCTAGTGGACAACTGCCATTAATAGACTATACAACAGGAAAAAGAAATTGCTGTCTAAGAGTAGGAAGAAACAGTTTGAAAACTGGAAACAGTCCCTCCTCAACTTCAAGCAAATAAGATGCCTAGTGAAGTCCTCCAAAGCTAACTACAAATCCAAATTAGCTTCCCTAACTAAGGATATCCAGAAGGTGTTCTTTAGTTACAGCAGTAACCTCAAAGGTAAGCCCCAGATTTGAACTGAACTTATAGTTAATGGTTCTACATATATAGAACCTGTGGATATAGCAAACATGCTGGCTGACCGGTTCAGTGAAAGATTCACTCCCCTGTCCCTGCCACATATACCCCAAAGCATTCCTAACACCTGCCCCTCACCTAGTATCTCCAAGAAGCAGGTCTTAAATGCCCTCTCCAAGGCCTAAAACACAGCCTCTAATGGACCAGACAGCATTCCAGGATGTGTCCTACATGGGTTAAAACAGCATCGCCACTGAGCACACTTTTCAATCACAGCCTAAGCACTGGCTTCACCCCAGTGGAATAGAAAACAGCTACTGTCATCCCTATGCACAAGGGTGGGGGTACATCCACAGACGCGGGAACTACAGACCCATTAGCCTGACCAGCCTTATCTGCAAGGCCATGGAATGAATCATCATGGACCTTATAAAGAGAGATTCAGGAAATGTCCAAATAATTAACCCACTCAGTTTGGCTTTGTCAAGGGGAGATCATGCTTGTTAAACTAGGTGGACTTATTCCACAGTCACCAAAGCCCTAGACAAGGTCAAATCTGTGCATATGGCCTATCTAGACTTAGCCAAGGCCTTTGACAGAATACCTCACTCAGGCATCATTGATAAACTCACCCAGCTGGTATCAACCCTTATACTGTCAGGTGGGTTGCAAATTGGCTCACTGATAGAACTCATACGGTCAAAACAGATGACTTGATTTTTATCTTTTTGTGGTAGCTCTCTGGTCTCCAACAATTGTGATCTTGATATGGAATTGGTCATGTGCATCGCTCTATCCACATCTCTGGCTTTGTACCCTCTTGCCAAAAACCTAGATCTCATCTGTTCGACCTGTGCCTGAAAATCTTCTTGACTGCATATACACTTAAGTCTCTTGAATTGAGTTTGAGGAATATTGGTAATGATATGGTTGGGGTGGTTACTATCAGCCCGCAGCAATGAATTTTTCATAAATGGCTTCCGATATAGATCTGTATGTACTGTTCCTTCCTTAGCCTTTGTAACCATGACATGCAAAAATTCCACTTTATGACTATCTAATTTCCCACTAAACTGAATACCATACCTATTATTATTGAGAAAAGTCACAA